>NC_133650.1:114098343-114398343 GCF_009905375.1 Apium graveolens | reverse complement strand
AGCGGGACCCTCTTATACCAAGAGTGTTCCTTCCTATCCCCGAAGAGAGCTTTGAGTTACCAGATCAGGTGTAACAGGATAAGTAGTAATGTTGGGTTGGATAAAAGTTTTGTATGGTTTGAATAAAAGCTGTGTGGTGAGAATGTAGATAGAATAAAGTTTTGTAACAAAGAGAGTTCTTGAGACAGATTGTTTTTATTTGAGTTTGTAATAAAGTTAGTGTGTGGTTCTTGTTTTCAACTCTTAACCTTAAAAGATCCTGAGTAGCAGTAGTTCGGGGTAATTATCATATTTATATTCCGCTTGTGCAGGTTTAGTTTGTAATTGTTATTAATAATGCCCCAAATCTATACCCCGGATTTGGAGGGTGTTATAGTTAGCATTAGAGCTTAGGTTTTGACCCTTGAAAACAAGAACGTTAGGATTAAGATAAGATAGGAAGATCAGATAGGATAGAAGTAAAAGTGTTAGGATTGTCTATTTATGTGATTAGAAGTTATGAGTTTTAGGATTGTGATTTGATTGTTTTTGTGTTATTATTGTTATGTATATTAGATGGCTTCTTTATCATCGTCTACGGAGCGGACCGAGACAGATCCAGTGGTTGCACCAGTAGTGGCTCCAGTGTCAGAGCAGATTTTTCCTCCATTGCCACCACCTCCACCATTTCCACCTGGACCAGCACCGGAGATACCTCCTCCACCAGAGGTACCAGATTTTGATGATTATTTTCCATATTTTGAGCCAGAGATACCAGATTTTCCACCTCTAGAGTTCCCGATGTTCGATATTCCTGACATGGTTGATATTCCGCAGTAGGAGGATTTAGAGCCCCAGATTCCTATGCCACCAGTTGAGATTCCAGAGATTCCACCGATGGAGCCTAAGGCAGAGCCACTAGTGTATGCACCTATGGAGTGGCCTGTCTTATTTCCTACCCCGCTAGCTATCTATGCCCCTGTTCCCGGGGTATATCAGTTTCCACAGCCGGAGTTCATGGACGAGGTAGTAGTAGATGAGCCATTACCTTCTCGAGGTTCCCGCACGGATCTTCGTGAGCATCATACAGTTACATATCAACGTTTTCAGGTAGAGAGAGAGGAGAGGGTTCGATGGCAGAACCAGTGCAGGGAGATCCTTGGATTGTTTGAGACCCAGGAGGACGGTCCAGTCCGAGCACTACGACCAGACTACATATTGAGAGAGAGGCTACGCCAGATTCACAGAGTTAGTTCCCAGCAGCTTACTGATCTGAGGCAGCAGGATATTAGTGCAGAGGTAGCATATCGCAGGGCGATGGGACTTACAGAGGCAGTGTCAGAGGCTTTGCAGGAGGAGCTGAGCCATGTGCCACCAGGATTCTGATACCAGCAGATGGAGGAGTGTTGTATCTTGTATATTTTTGTAGATAGAGGCAGCATAGTAGTGTATGACTAGTTTGTATGAGTGTAGCTACTAGTTTTGACTGATAGCAGTAGCAGTATGACTAACATATCATAGACTTTTGTATCAAGTATTGACACCTGCAGCTGGTGTCCTACCTATATATATATATGAGATGAACCTTTTCACGTTTTCTTTATTTCCCAGTCATTTAAGCATTTACATTTATTTCATTGTTTTACCATTATATATTTTAAAGATGTTGTTTTATTTACAATCATATTGTACCCTTTATGTTTTCAAAATTTTTAAAATTATTTTTTTTCAAAAAAAAAGATTTATTTACACATCGCACTGTTTTATTTATTTAGATATTTAATAAATTGTTTTCTTTCCCCATGTCAATTGTTTTAACGTTGTTTTAATATTATAAAGACTGTTTTCATTCCATAACACCTGTTTAGTATATTGTTATTAAGAGAACCCATTGTTTTATTATCAGAAAGATGGCACCCAAAAGAAAAGTACGACCCGACTCATCTAATGAAAATACCGAGGGCTAAAATAATAATAATCAGATGGATCAGATGTTCCATCTCATACAACAACAGATGCTGATGATGCAACAACAGATGCAGCAGCAACAACAGCAGTTTCAACAACAAATGTTACAGCAAGCCGCTCATCCAGGACATCAAGTACCTCCAGCAGCACCTGTAGTTACTTTCAAGTAATTTCAATCAGTAAAGCCTCCAGAATTTGCCGGGTCCACAGATCCTACAAAGGAGAGAGCTTGGATGAAAGAGATAGAAAAAGCTTTTGCGTTGGTGAAAGTTGAAGAAGAACATAAGACGGATTTTGCCAGCTACTTTCTGAAAGGCGAAGCCAATTACTGGTGGGGATCGAAGAAAGCTTTGGAAGGAGAAGGTGTGGTGACCTGGGATAGATTCACTGATCTTTTCTTGGAGAAATATTTTCCTCGCTTTATGAAGAATCAGATGGAGATTAAGTTCCTGGAGCTGAAACAAGACAACTTATCGGTCGCGGATTATGAGAACAAGTTCACTGAATTGGCCAGATTTGTTCCTGAGCAAATGGATACGGATGAAAAGGGGGCCAAGAGATTCCAGCAAGGACTAAAACCATGGATTCGTAACAGAGTAGCTGTATTTGAGCTAACGACTTATAAGGCTATTGTTCAGAAGGCCATGATCATTGAAGGTGAGAGTGAAGCAGCTCAGAAAGAGAAGGGACCAGGATATTTTCAAAACCGTTTTAACAGAAGGCCGGGATTTCAAGCCCGGGGAAAAGTAAATGCCAAGAGACCAGAACAAAACAACCAGAGGATGGGTAATCGACTTCCTGCCCCAACTCAGTAAAGACTTATCCGACCGCCTATACCTGATTGCAGAATATGTCGTAAAAAGCATACTGGGATTTGCAACAAGCCAAATGTCACGTGTTTCAAGTGCAAGCAAAGGGGACACTACTCTAGAGAATGTCCGATGGGAAGAGCAGAGGTCACTAGTTTCCAGTGTGGAAGAAAAGGACATATTGCCAAAGACTGCAGAGGAGTTGTAATGGCTGCTAGTATTCCAAGGGTTTTAGCATTACCTCCACCTCCACTACCACCACAAAATCAGCCCAGGGCAAGGACTTTCAACATGTCAATGAAGGAAGCAGTACATAGTCCGAATGTGGTTGCAGGTACTCTCCCTGTGAATTCCGTAAATGCTCTAGTATTGATTGATTCAGGAGCTACTAGATCTTTTATTTCTGAAGATTTTATCTCTAAGATAGACTGTGAGACGCAGTGGTTAGATGAAGTGTTAGTCATAAAATTTGCAAATGAAGATCAGGTTATGGTAGATCAAGTATGCGCAGGTTGTGATATTGAGATAGGGAGATGTCATTTCTCAGTTGATTTGATACCTTTCAGGTTAGGAGAGTTTGATGTTATTTTAGGAATAGATTGGCTAGCTAGTAATAATGCTCAGATTGATTGCGCAAATAAGAAAGTGAAATTGCAAACTGAAGAAAATACAACAGTAATACTTAAAGGTGAAAAGCAAAGGCAGAAATTCTTAACAATGATGCAGACGAGACGATTGCTATGCCAAGGATGTCAAGCCTATTTAGCCTATGTATTGGATACCAACAAAGAAAGTCCGAAGATTGAAGATATTCCTGTAGTTTGTGAGTTTCCCGATGTCTTTCCAGATGAACTTCCAGGACTTCCACCGGATCGAGAAATCGAGTTCACTATTAATTTGGCGCCAGGGACTGAACCAATTTCGAAAGCTCCATATCGAATGGCACCTGTTGAAATGAAGGAATTAGCAAAGCAGTTGCAAGAACTTCTCGACAAAGGAATTATAAGGCCAAGTGTATCCCCATGGGGCGCACCAGTATTGTTCATGAAAAAGAAGGACGGTAGCATGCGACTGTGTATTGATTATCATGAGCTGAACAAGTTAACTATCAAGAATAAATATCCTTTGCCTCACATCGATGACTTATTTGATCAACTGAAAGGAGCAGCATGGTTTTCGAAAATTGACTTACGATCAGGTTATCATCAGTTAAAGATCAAGGCAGAAGATATTCCAAAGACTGCGTTTCGAACGAGATACGGACATTATGAATTTCTCGTGATGGCTTTTGGAATGACGAATGCACCTGCAGCGTTTATGGATTTGATGAATCAAGTATTCAAGAAGTATCTGGATAAGTTTATCATTGTATTTATTGATGACATCTTGATTTATTCAAAGACGGAAGAAGAACATACAGCGCACCTAAGAATGACACTAGAGATATTACGAAAGGAGCAGCTTTATGTGAAATTTTCAAAATGTGAATTTTTATTGAAGGAAGTGCAGTTTTTAGGACACATCATTAGTATTGAAGGAATTCAAGTGGATCCCGTAAAGATTGAAGCTATTTTAAATTGGGAAAGACCAAAGACGCCAACTGAAGTCAGAAGTTTCTTGGGATTAGCTGGTTATTACAGAAGATTCGTTAAAGATTTTGCAAAGATAGCCACACCATTGACGAAGTTGACGCGAAAGAATGAAAAGTTCGAATGGAACGAGAAATGCGAAGCAAGTTTCCAAGAATTGAAGAATCGACTCGTAACCGCACCTGTGGTTGTTTTACCCGATGATCAAGGAGACTTTGTTATATATAGCGATGCTTCTTATCGAGGACTTGGATGTGTTTTAATGCAACATGGAAACGTGACCGCATACGCTTCTAGACAGTTAAAGCCGCATGAACAAAAATATCCGACGCACGATCTCGAACTAGCGGTAATTATATTCACACTGAAGCTTTGGAGACACTATTTATATGGCGAAAAATGTGAGATTTATACGAACCATAAAAGTTTGAAGTATATTTCCACCCAGAAGGAGCTTAACATGCGACAGCGACGTTGGCTAGAGTTAATCAAGGATTACGACGTTTCAATCAATTATCATCCAGGCAAGGCCAATGTAGTAGCAGATGCGTTAAGTCGAAAGGAGCGATTGAACCTGTTAACATCTTCAGAGGACTTAATTAAGGAATTTGATAATTTCGAGATTGAAGTTCGTATACCAGAATGTTCTACCGAAATGAGTTACGCTATGACTTTTCAGCCAGAACTATTGGAGAAAATAAGAAGGTGTTAGGAAGACGTAATGAACCAGGATATCGAAAATTTGACAGGAGAAGAGATTACCAGTCAGAAAGATGCTAAAGGAATTTTTCGTGTTGCTTCAAGAATCTAGATACCTAACGTACCGGAATTGAAAGCAGAAATTTTACAAGATGCTCATAGTTCAAAATATTCGATTCATCCCGGAAGCACAAAGATGTACAGAGACCTGAAGGAAAACTTTTGGTGGCCGAATATGAAAAAAAAGATAGCGGAATGGGTCAGCAAGTGTTATATGTGCCAAAGAGTGAAAGCTGAACATCAACCCCCAGCGGACTACTACAGCCACTAGATATTCCAGAATGGAAATGGGAACACTTAGTTATGGATTTTGTAGTGGGACTTCCAAGGACGAAAGCAAATCATGATGCAATTTGGGTTATCATTGATCGATTGACGAAATCAGCATATTTTCTCCCGATCAACGAAAGATTTTCACTGGACAAGTTAGTGCACTTATATCTCAAGGAAATCGTAATGCGTCATGGAGTACCCGTATCGATTATATCGGATCGAGATCCCCGTTTCAATTCAAGATTTTGAAGACAATTCCAAGAATGTCTGGGAACGAAGTTGAACATAAGTACGGCTTATCATCCATAAACGGACGGGCAAAGCGAAAGGACAATTTAAATATTCGAAGATATGCTACGTGTATGCGCAATAGACTTTGAAGGTAATTGGGATGAGCACTTACCGCTAGTGGAATTTTCTTACAATAACAGCTATCAAGCGAGTATTGGGATGCTACCTTACGAAGCCTTATATGGGAGAAAGTGTAGATCACCTACATGTTGGGATGAAGTTGGAGAACGTAAGATTCTAGGTCTAAAATTGATTCAGTGGACCAAGGAAAAAGTAGAACTTATACGAAAGCGACTTGAAGTAGCGCAAAATCGATAGCGTAAATATGCAGATCTATCCAGAAAGGATATGGACTACCAGGAAGGAGAGCATGTATTGCTAAAGGTATCACCATGGAAGGGATTAACCAGGTTTGGCAACAAAGGCAAATTGAAACCTCGGTACGTCGGACCATTTGAAATTTTGAAGAAAATTGGGAAGGTTGCGTACGAGTTAGCTTTACCACCTCATATGCAGCATATTCACAACGTATTTCATGTATCTATGCTTAAGAAGTACAACCCTGATACAAGACATGTAATAGAATATGAACCAATAGAACTTCAGGCAGATTTGTCGTATGTAGAACAGCCGATAACAATTCTAGATCGGCAAGAGAGGGTATTAAGAAATAAGTCTGTGCCATTAGTGAGAGTTTTGTGGAGAAACCCAGTGGTTGAAGAATCAACCTGGGAGCTCGAGAGTCAAATGTTAGAAAAATATCCTCAGTTATTTGCATAGTGTGATTCTGAGGACAGAATCCTGTTAAGGGGGGAGAATGTAACGACCGAGAAATTACGCTTGTATTATATCATAATAAAGATAAATTGTGTGGATTATTATGTGATTAAATGTGTTGAGTCATTAAACCCTAACTCTTATGTGTTACGTGTTGTCTGTTTTGATCCAAACGTGTTTCGGATATTTATTGAGTGTTTTATCGTAAGTTATATATTTTATATCAAAACTCGTACAGCTCAAAACCATGTTTTAAAAGCCCGTAATTCAAACAAAATCACTGGCCCTATTTTGCCAAAAATGCCCTATACCATATCGCTATTCTGAACCCCTAGACGTTTTATAAATTTACCTTTTTCACGAAAAATGACTTTTTCGGACCCCTTCGGGTACCAAAACCCCCACAAAAATCATATTTATATTTTTATATGATCATGAAATTATCATATATCATTTTTCTTTGCATTTTTGTAATATTCACAATTTTTGGGAATTTTTGACATTAATTTTATAATTATTGGATATTTAAAAATTCATTATTAATACCCAAATATTATAAAAATTGGGGCCAAATATTTTTATTAGGAGTGTAATTAACCCCTTAATTTTATTTAGGGGTATTATTTTCATAAATATAAATAGTTGATTTACTGTTAATTAATTAGTTAATTATAATAAAAAATCAGAAAATTCAGAAAAATCAAGAATTAGGGTTGTTGGTGAAGAATAGGGCAGAAATTCAATCGAAGATTTGAAGGTGATTCCGGCATCCAAATCGGTCATGTGAGTAACCGTTTCGAAGCTTGTGATATGTAGTTTCTGATTATGCAATCATTTTTGCTGTTGGATATCTCGATTTTTATTTTGTAATTTTCGGATTTAAACTCGAATTAGGGGTTCTTATTTGATTGATTGTAGCTGTTTTGATTGCCATGGGGGTGTAGATCCTTAAATTTCTGATTGAACGGCACCGGTTTCGTGCCTGTTGGTGTCCGTTTCGTGCTCGCCGGAAAGCGGCGCCGCCGCCGCTCTGGTTGGTGGTTCAGGCGACGGGACGGCGGTGTTCTTGACGAGGGAAGGAGGAGGAAGGTCCTGGGGGAGTCGTGGATCGAAACTACAGGGAGGATTGATCTGGAAATCAAGTTTCGGCCGTGTTTTCTAGCCGGAACGCTCACCGGCGGCGGAGCCGCGGTGATGTTCTTCGTGACCCGATAACCCGAGGTCGACCCGGTTTCCAACCCGGTTTCGACCCGGGTTTGATCCTAAAAACTCTAACCCTGTTTCTGTTTTTATGTTTCTGGTATTTTAGTATTTATTTTATTTTTCTAAAATCAGAAAATCATTTTAGTAACTCTAAAAATTAATTAAAAAAAATTCTGAAAAATATTATAATTAATTTCAAAATTATTTTATTAATTTAGAATTTCGAATTTAATTATTTAATTGATTATTTAATTATTTATCTAATTATTTATTAGTTATCTAATTAATAATTAGGTAATTAATTAATAATTAGGTAATTAATTAATAAATAAGGATTAAATAATATGATTAATCATTCGATAATTAGTTAATATTACGAGTAACTCGTATTTATACGAGTAGTGATTCGATAATTAGAATTATTATTCGAGCGATAATTTATTCGAAGAATATCGTAATAATTATTCGTATCGTATAATTAAATACAGATAATTAATTGATTAATAAATCGTATAAGTTATAATAATAATAACAGTTCGATAGTTATTCGAGAATTGCGAGTAACTCGTATTTATACGAGTAGTTAATCGTTGAATTAGGTTATGATTCGAGTAATAAGTATTTATTCGATAAATAGCGTATTAGTTAGTTGTATCGATTGTTTATTTATAAATAATCGATCTAATCGAATAAGTAATAATAATTTGTAAATAATTGTAATAAATAGTAATTAATCCTAATAATTAGAGATTAATTATTTTAAAATACAATAATTATTAATTAATTATTTAAAAATATAATTAAGGATTATTTAGTTATAGTTATTTAATTATAATTAATTATTAATTAATTAAATCTTGTTTAATGCATAATAATTAAACCGTTAGTCCGATTTGAGCGAAACGAAGACCCCTAGACTCAGAAAAATGAAACGAATCCAGTAAAAATAATTGTAAGTTATAATTTCTTCCAGAAGAGAGTGGTCTTGTGTTAGTTAATGGTTTATAGACCCTAATAAGGGTATAATCGAGTCAAATAAATCCCGAAAAATTGCAATAAAATCAGATAGGGCTAGTTAATACAGATATGAGTCTAGTATCGATTCTAAAAATATTTATAAGTCCAAAAATTAATTATGTACTATGTGCTTTACGTGGTTATGTGAACCTTACGTGCTATATAATTATAGGTGTATATATGCGAGTCAGATAGAAACGCGTGGGTAGATTGATAGGGTTGCGTAGTATCAATTCGAGATACACGTATATAGTAAGTTATCTAAACGACTATCTTTCTATGATTGGGTTCAGTGTCAGCGAGGCCGATCAGGCTAGGGACAGAAGGTGGTGAGTTGAACCAGGTTAAGTACGCGCAAGGCAAGTTTTCCCCTATTCTGAATTCAGAATAGTATTATATCTCATTTTTCCCATATCAATTATCTTTGATAATTCTTTTTCATATACACTGTTACACAATTATTGAATCTTGTTTCTATTTCATTTCGATTCTTGATTTCTCCCAATTTATTGAATCCTTTATTCGTATTCCTATACTTTTACCCTTGTTACATATACTTTGATATATCCTGGTATTGGGATACATCAAAAGCATTCTGATTGTTTCGGATGCTACGCTTTGGACTGGATGGTTACTATACGGGTTGGGTTTTACCCAGACCTTTAATTAATAGGCCATAGTTGCCTGAGTACTCCTTATGTTGGTTGGGTCTATGCAGTTGGGTATAGATCCGTACTGTATTCTGACTGATCAGCAGGTTATAGTGCATATATTGGTTATTGTTTCCAGTCTTGTTCATTTGGAACTCGCCAGTGTTGGGAAATTATTATCCTATACAGATTCAGATGGTTGTTCAAACCAGCAGCTTATTAGTTCACTTATTCTTCTCTCTTTATACTATACATATATATTGTTGCAAGCTTGTTGAGCAATTTTGGCTCATCCCTTTTTATTGTTATTCCTATTGTTTTACAGTTAAGGTAGAGAATGAAACCTATTAGGACCCGTGTAGTCAAGAAGCGAGTCAAGCAGTGGGACCCTCTTATAATAGGAGTGTTCCTTCATATCCACGAAGAGAGCTTTGATCTACCAGATCAGGTGTAACAGGATAAGTAGTAATATTGGGTTGGATAAAAGTTTTGTATGGTTTGAATAAAAGCTGTGTGGTAAGAATGTAGATAGAATAAAGTTTTGTAACAAAGAGAGTTCTTGAGACAGATTGTTTTTATTTGAGTTTGTAATAAAGTTAGTGTGTGGTTCTTGTTTTCAACTCTTAACCTTAAAAGATCCTGAGTAGCAGTAGTTCGGGGTAATTATCATATTTATATTCCACTTGTGCAGGTTTAGTTTGTAGTTATTATTAATAATGCCCCAAATCTATACCCCGGATTTGGAGGGTGTTATACCAACTCTTTCCCATGCACTATAAGTTTTGACTGGCTGCTTCCTTAAGAAAACATTCCACCTTTGTCAAAGCTATTTAGCTGAATCCCTACTCATCCTTGTTTGTCAAGCTTCTTATTCTGTTGTAGCAAAAGCCCTGATTGTTACTTGACACATGTATCTTGTCAGAACTGTAACTATCAAATCTTGTTTCCGTCCCCATCTCAGTCTGTAACCACCTCTTGAACCATATCTGTAAGAGTCTCTGCTTCAGAATAGATTGGCTTGATCCTTGGATATAACTTATGTACTCCATGTGAATCTGATGTGACTACACTTTCCTGACAAGTGAAACACTGCCCTGGCGTCCAGTCCTCAAGTACTTCTACCTGAGCTTCCTCTGATTCAGCTATCAGTAACTCTTACATTCTGTCCCAAGGTTCCAACTTTACTGCATGTAACTGAGATATGTGTATGTCCCCACTATTCTCTCTGACCTCCACAATTCCTGCCCATATGTTCTCATTGATTCCCGAATAAATATAGTATTGGTACATATAACAACTCGTGTATTTTTGAATTATTTAAATATGTAATTGTGGAAGTATTAAATAAATAAAATATGTGCATGGGTTCTGTTAGTTTGATATTACCTTATTATTAATTATGTGAGGTCGTGGGTGTTTAAGAATTATTTGTATGATTGTTTGTTGAGATGTATTGCTTCGTTGTTACTTATGAAAGTGGTTTTCGGACAGATTTATTTTCATAAACATTTGGATTATCTCTAAAATTGTTTTTATAATTTTATAATTACAATATCTATTTTTGGGATTTTATAAAATTTAGAAATCAATATTTTATTGATTATTTATCCTGAAATGATTTTCTAACTATATTTATTAGTAAAATCAGTATTTAATTCCAGAACTCTTCAAAAATTATGAAACTCATAACTATTTAAGTTTGGAATATTCCGAGAATTTTAAAATTATTTTGGTAATTTTTGGGATTAATTTTATCCGCACATTATTTCATTTTATTGATAAAAGCGGGTATAAGTGGCATTTTAAAAATTGTGTTAAAATTTTGAAAATTACGTTTTTATTAACTTCGGGATATTTATAACATTTTGAGACTATTTCCGTAATTTTCTGAAATCATTTTAAGTGCACCTGGTCCGTTAATTTTAAAATCCAGGGCAGGATCGAACTACAGGGAATTTATATTTATCCAGCTGCTACGTGGCAGAGCATAAACTCGGGGTGGAATTGTTATTGACATGTGTTGATTTCTGGTGGGGAAGAAAAAAAACAAACAACAAAATAATAAAGACATCATATCCTACCCATCACCCCCCACCCCTGTTTCACATCGCCGAGCTCACCCCCCAGTTCAATCGATTCCCTCTCTCTATTCCTTCTACCTCCCTCCTTCTTTTCTCTCTATTTTCTTTTATTTTCCATTTTCCCCTTTTCCCTTCCCCCTGCCGCCTCTGTTCTCTTGGTGGCTATCGCTGGTTCCTGGTTTTCCGGGCTATTTCCGGTACCGTCGTCGCCTTGCTCTTATTCCTCCCTGTACTGCGTTCCTGTACAACTTTTGGTATATATGTGTGTATATATACATACGCCGTGTGTAATATTATGTGTGTTGTGTGTGAACTCATGTGTGTGTGTGTTGCATCGTGTTGACTGTGTGTGTGATGCCGTGTGTGTATTGCAGATTGGTGGTGCGTGCGTTGCACGGGTCTGTGCGTATGTATAAATTCTGGTGATTTCGTTATGCGAATATTGATTTGGTATTTGTGGATTTTTTTCAGGAAATGTTTGATTAAATTCTTGATATTAAATTTCAATTGCGTGCAGAAAATTATTATTATCGGTGAGAATCATGTGGAAACCCGAATTAATCGGGCACCGACGATTTTTGCCGCCGTCGACAATGAGCCTTTGTGAGTCGACGGAGGACCGTGATGATTAATTTCGAGTCCTAAAATTTTAAAATAAATAAAATTAATTATCAATTCGAAAATTTATTTATATCAAAATCGGGATCATAATATGGACTGTAAATCGTGATGGTTGAATTGTTGGCTTGGGTTGTTTGTTGATTGAGACATCGAGTTGTTCAACGGGTAGGCCGATAAACAGAGGAAGTGCTGCCTAAATTTTTGGAAATTATATTCAGAAATTCGGGACATACCCTGTAATTATTGGAACGTCGAGCGAGTATAAATAAGTATTACATTTATTTTGTACGGAACCTGAAGGCATGTAGTGATAAACTATTTTTCCAAAACCCAATAACCCTAATTTCGTAAAATGACGAGTATACGTATTTTCTGGAAACAAACACTGAACCCATTTCGAGAACGTGAACCCTAATTGTGGTTTGTGTTATTATTATATGAATGATTACGAGTCAGAATATGCTATCGTATGGGTAGGTGGTTAGCGAGGATATGTCAAGCATAACTGAGTGTCTAACATAGAGTATTTCGCCCATGTAGGTTCTAGTTGGGAAACCGAAAGTGGACGTTGGACTAAAGATGACCTAGTAGTCAGTCGACGAGCTCAGTAGAGTTTTAACAGAAAAACATGAGTGTCGAAGACGAATCTAATGTGATCTTGTGATTGGACGTTAAAGCTTGAGCGACAGAGTCGGCTCAGAGTTGATCAGTAATAGTAGTAAAGCCCTGTAAGGCAAGTCCTTCTGAACCTTTCTTCGAGATATATTGCGAATATTTATAAACTTTCTCATAACATGTTGTTATTACTCAAAATAAATCATGTTTTATATTGCAAGTGTTTTAAACTATTTAACCTTGAATCCTGATTTTCTTGATCATGAGCCATAAGCCTTATTCTTTGTAAACCATCCTTTATTGATTTTCAGATACCAAGCCATCCAAATAGGATACTGCTCCCCAAATGTATAGCTAACAAACACCAAACACTGGAAGAAAATTGTTTGAAAATACAAAAACTTTTATACCCCAACCATTCTTTATAACATCAAAGAACTATACCTTGAAAAACCATTATTTGTCTAATACCTGATCCTTTTACAGGCTGAAAACCGTTTCTCATACATACCATGATATACCCTTGTGATACTCATGAATCGCATTATGCTTTTGTACAAGTGCTTTATCAATGTTGATTATGATCTTGCTTATTGAATTACATTTATTACACTAAATTGTTTTAGAATTTGATAGTGTTCTTATATGGACAAAATTCGTGGTCAGACCAGATTCGTGGTCGAATTAGGCCAATGTGTGCCTTGGATCCAGTAATTAGAGTAGTGCTGTGTGTTTTGCTCGGGGTTAGTGCGTGACTGATCAGCAGCCTAACTTTGGTTTTTAAAAAAAAAACTTAAAATGAATATCCAATTCTAATGATTAGTTAAAAAGAAACTTGATTCATCTGAATCATCTCATTTGATCATTGTTTAACCTTAGTTATCGTTATTATGACTTGCTGAGATTGTGAGCTCACTCTTGCGAATCTTTTTATGTATTCTACAGTTAAGAAGGATACGGTTAATAGCGAGATTTCCCAGTTCAATGTACGAGCTAGGATTCCAGATTGAGTTGGATCGAGCTAGGAGGAGCTTATTACGGTAGTGAGATAGTAAGATTGTAAGAATAATTTTATCAGTTGTAAGTTAAATTAGTTGGGATTTGGTACGTTGTAATAAAAGTTAAGGTTGTGGCTTGTTTTCATACTTTAACCTGTTGCGATCCGTGGTTATATAGAGCAGGGTCATTGCAATTAATATTTCATATACAGGTTGATATATTGTGTTTGTGTTGTGGACCCCAAACTTCTGACCCGGGTTTGGAGGGCGCCACAGGTTGGTATCGGAGCTACAGGTTATAAGTCACTGAAACAAGCCTAGATTGTCGGGATTGGGTAGAGGGTTAAGATTAGGAATGGGAAATAGAAAGATAAGATATTTTGAGGTTGAGTGCGATTGTATAGTAGGTCTCCGGCACGGTTCGTATTGTGATTCGGGATTCTTAACTTGCGACATGATTCCCAGACAACAGCAATGGCAGATCTTGATTTCCCTGTATCATCTGATCGTTTGGAGCTTTCCATTCGAGGATCGCCATCTTCTCTCAGATTTGATTTTCACCTTTTTGCTCCATCAGTATTAATGGCACTACCTTCTGTTATGACAGTCGCACCTCTTCAAGTTATTCCACGCTATTCTACCACCTCTTGTTATGAGACTACCCATTTAAGAACCTCCATTCATTTATTCTTATTTTACTGGACTTTCAGCTGTGAATGTATCTTTTCAGTTTACCCTACCCCCTATTCTATACCCCCAGTTTAGAACTTGTCTTATGAAGCGATTGTACCTATGAGGATGGATTCGGGAGTTGCAGTAAATGGTGAGTATTGAGATACAAATAAAGGTGAGAAGAATTTTAGAAAGAAGATTCAAGTGTTTCGGAGAATAGCTGTTACCAGGTTACAAGAAGCTATTAGTGATTAGGCCACCCATGACTAGCTTGTGGAATGGAGTAGATAAGTGTTGAAGAGAGAGAGTTAGAGAAGAGTATGGATATGGAGCTTTCCTAGGAGTTAGATAATGGTGTTATGACGATGTGATATATTTGTAGTAACAATGTGATGTGTCATCAGTGGACTTGTTGACTATTGGATAACCTATTCTACTTAACGACTGCAAAGTTGATGACGAGAGCATTACCAGTATGAAAGTGTTGATGTGAAGCTATGAATACAATAACATGCAACGACAATTGAAGTGATCGTCGATTAAGGAAGGCAAATGGACCCAATAAAGGAGAGAAAGTAGATTGAAGTGAATAGACCTTTATGTGATCGTTCCTTTAATTTGGTACCTTGTTATAAGTTGAAAGGACAACAACCAACTCATTCAGTAAGGACAACTGGATTTATGATTTTCAAAATTTTAACAAGTTTTCGAAAAAGATTTTTCCTTACAAAATTTCTAAAAGCCTTTTTGAATAAAATAATTTTAAACATTGGTTGTCAAGTTACTACTTGAGTTTCTTGTTTGTAAAAAGACCCGGATTACCTGGAAGGATACTTATTTTAGATTTAGTATTGTTAATTCAGAGGACAAAGTGATCCGCGATTATGAAGAAGTTGATTATTCCTAACAGAAAGGTACAAATATTGTTTGATAAGATTAACAACAGAATCAGCGTACAGAGCAATTACTCATACAATTACTAGGACTATCCAAGTTCAAAGAATTCATTGACCTAACAGAAGCCTGGGTATGAGTGAAGGATATTGAGAAGATTTCCAGATTTTTCTAAAAGAAGAATATTATTAACAAGAGGATCGCTATGTTGAATGATTCGGGATTATTCTAAATTGAAAAGAGGAAACTCGAAATTATCTAGTAGGGACGCCATTATGATCGAATTGTTAAAGTATTATACGTGTAGGTGCGATGTTAGAGATGTAAGACTTAACAAGTAAGAATCTACCATAATGCTTAATTTGCGAAGGCATTTCAGCGTACTTTCTAAAGTTGTTATATGACACAATTGGGATATGATCGAACAAGCACGAAAGATGAATACAAGTGAAATGTGGATGGTGACCAATGGTATCGTTCTTGTCTTCAATAATACAACATATATTCCTTTTGATTCCTAAATAAGTATGAACTTCTTTTCTTAAATAAACTCTTTGCTATGATATCGAAAAGAAGGATATTGCATTCCTTTCAAATTTAATTGTTCCCCTCAAGTTTTGATCTTTGATTGGGATAAACAGTGTTATGGTGAGATGCTTTGTCGGGATGACGAAGAGTCGGGTGGGACGCCACCTAATCATGTGTTGTATGCCATATGGTATGAAAGACTGGCCATCTTAAGTACCAGTGGTTGTCTCATTCATATCCAAATCATTATTTCTTCTTTCTTTTCAAATTCAAGTTTATTGAATTATGAATCCTTCTAGTTATTTCGTTATACCGTCGTTCTTTGCAAAAGTTTTTCAAACAAATCAACGTATTATGAACCAAGCAGACAAAGTTCCATCTACCTCTTATGCACGGAAAGGAGACCAGGACATATGGAAATGATTGCAATCACTAGCCCCAGTGAAGGATCCACTAAGAGCCAAGGGAATCTACTCCAATAGGCAATACGTCTCCAAGAATGAGAGTTTACGAGTTGTCTGTAAAATTTGTTATTCGAAATACAGACGTGATGACCTGGATGATTATTGTGAATACCTTATGCGTTAAAGTATCGGAAGATGTGGAAGCAACTTGATTGTTTATTCCCCAAGGTATTGTTGATAAGATGATTTACCTCGTTGAATTGATAAAATTATGATTAAAGGACTAGAAAATTTAAGAACGTGTATTTGTTAAGTAAGCAAGTACCAATGGTGAAAGTGAGATTTCTGACAATAAGTTTGTGAGAATTTGATATTATTCTAAGGAATGAATTAACTATTAAGCATGATGCCCAGATAAACCGCCGTAATGAAAAGATAGTCCTGAAGACGTCAAATGAGAATATGATGAGGTATAAAGGACGAAGGAGAGTAAAGAATTTGTTAACAATGATTACGGTGATCAAGATATGAGCATTATGGTGATCATGAGATAAATAAAAGTCAGAAGCAAACAAAATTTGAAGATTTTATAGCAATTAAGGAGTTTCAAGATATGTTTCCAGATGAGTTATCAACATTTCCTCCAGATAGAGAAATGAAGCTCGCGACTGACTTAGCACCTGAAACGAAGCCAGTGACCAAGGCCTTACACAAAATGGCACCAGTTAAAATGAGGAAATTAGCAAAGCAGATGCAAGGGATGTTAAAAGAAGGAGCAATTAGACCTAGTGTACCCCATAAGGTGCAACAGTATTAATTATTAATAAGAAAGATGGAAGTATGAGATTATGCGTCGACTAGCGAGAGCTCAATAAGTTTACTATCAAGAGCAAGTATCTGTTACCTCGAACTACTGATTTGTTTGATCAAACAGAAGAAGCAAAATATTTTTTAAAATTGATTTAAGATTTGGGTGTTATCAATTGGAGATTGAACCTATGGACATATCAAGGATAATTTTCAGAACTAAGTACTGCTGCTATAACGTTCTAGTGATGCCATTTGAATTAACCAATATACCAATAATATTTAAACTTGATGGACAAAATCTTTCGGAATATCTGGATGAGTTGTATTTGTGTTACTTAAAGTCAATGGAGGACCATGCGAAGCATTTAATGACAACTGGGAAGTCGGAGAAGAAAGAAGTTGTATGTAAGGTTTACAAGACGAAAGCTTTAATAGCAGGAAGCATAATTCTTAGCATAAGTAGTCAGTGAGGAAGAGGAAAAAGGGAATCCAACAAGGATTAAAGTTACTATAAATAAAGAAAGATCAAAAGCACCAACAAAAGTAAGAAGTTTTACCCTGGGCCGGTTATTATTGAAAATTTGTGCAAGATTTCTTGAAAGTTGTAATACCTTTGACGAAGCTAATCAGGAAAAGCAAGAAGTTTTTATAAAGTGGAGAAGGGTGAAGAAAGTTTTGCGAAGTTAAATGAAAGATTGGTTACAGCACTTGTTTTATCAATTTGAAAGTATCAAGGAGATTTGGTAGTTTATAGTGATACTTCTCATAAGGGAATATGATGTATGTTGATGCAACACAATAAAGTTATTGTATATGCATCCAGAAAACTGAAACCTTATGAGCAGAAGTATCCTATTCATAATTTGGGATTAGCGGTGATAATATTCCCTTTGAAAGATTGGGAAACATGATATGTATGGAGAAAGGTGTGAGATCTATACGGACCATAAGAGTTTAGAGTATGAATTCATGAGGAAAAGCAAATGTAGTGGCAAGAGATAAGTAAAAAGGAGAGAGAACGAACATAAAGACTGCACAAGAAGAATCATCTATGGAATTCTAGAAGTTGGAATTGGAAGTTAAAGTTCATAATCCAAAAGGAGCAAGGATGGATAGTATGACCTTTCAGTAGAAGTTGTGAAGGGAAAGATAAGATTCCAATAGAAGATAATGGATCACGAAGTTAGTAGTTAGTAAGAGGAAATTTATGTGCCCAGGAGAACGATCACGATATTCCTAGGTTTTCTTCCAGCATTTTAAGGTTATAAGTAAAGGAATTAAGAAATGAGATCCTATAGGGAATTCACAATACACAGTATTTAATCTATTGAAGAGATATCAAGATATATGGAAATTTAAAGAAAAATAGTGATAACCAGGGATAAGAAGGGAATTTCAAAATAGATTGGGAAGTGTTGGACATGTCAAAGAATTAAGGCGAAGTATCGAAGGCCTAGTGAACAAGGCAGACCAAGGAGTGGTTTTACAAGAAGCGAATCGTAAAATGTACCAATGATGTTGTTGGAGAAAAGGAATGAAATTATTAGATTATGTACTGATTAGCGAGAGTTCAATAAAATAACGACTAAGAATAAGTGACCCCCTATAAAGAATTGATGACTTACGGGACCTAATTCAAGAAGTGTGTTATGTCTCGGGAATTAACTTAAGATCTGACTTGAGAACATATTAGAGATTACGATTAAAATGAGATATGAACATTGCAAGCTCCGGTGATATTATGTGGAATAACAAATGTATCAGTTGATTATAAGGAATTAAGAAACATGGTGTGTAAGGAGTACTTGGATAAGCAAATTGTATTTATTAATAACATCTTCAGCTATTCAAAGAATAAGAAAGTTTGTGTGGAATGCCCAAAGATTTTCCTCCAAATATTAGAAGGAAAGCAACTATGCGTTGAGTTTTCAAATATAAATTTTTTGAAAGAAGATTAACAAAAGATTCTGAATTAATCCATTAACAACTACCTAAACAAAGCCGTATGGTAATAGATGCCTTATACAGAAAGAAAGGATTGGATGTAATTAAGACCATCGAGGAGTTAATAAATGAATGGGAAAGAGTGGAATCTGAAGTTCATATATGAGATTACTTTTCAGCCTTAACTGATGGAAACAAATAGGAGATGTGTAATTGTTTGGAAACCAAGTTGAAAATACGCACCGCCTACCATCCTTAAGCGAAGAGTCAAAGTGAGGAAGCGATTCAGGAAAAACAAGATATGTGGAGAGGTTGAGTTTTAAGGAAAACTGGGATGATCATTTATCATCAATGTCAGCTTTAGAATGCTACTTTACCAAGCCTTATGTGGACGCAAGTGTAGGTCTCCACTTTATTGAGATAAAATGAGAGAAAGGAAGTTGTCAAATTCTACATTAATTCAGCACACCAAGGGCGTAGTGATATTGATTGAAGCAGTTTGGGATAGACAAAGCACGAAGGCAGATTTGTATCGAGAGAGTGTATGGGTATAGAAATAGGACTAGTAATGTTGGTAAAAGTTTTACCTTGAAAAAAGTTGGATAGGTCAGAATAGAGAGGACAAGTTGAGTCCTAAATTTAGTAAACCATTTGAGGTATTCATAGATATAGATAAAGTTGTTCATGAGTTGATGTTACTATTACAATAGTATGTATATATAATGTGTTTTGCATGTCAAGGTTAAGGCGATAAGTATCTGATTCGAATCAAGTGATTGATTAAGAGCCAATGGGCTCTTGTCCAGGTTTGTTTTGCATATAGTGATCGATCTAAATTCTTGATCATTAAAGGCAAGTCATTGGAAATGAGTGTATATCTATAGTAAGTGCGTTTGAAATCCTCGAGTAGAAGAGTCTATTTGGAAACTAGAGTCAGATATGCTTGACAAATATCCTCACTTATTTAGTTAAACCAGATTTTGAGGACAAAATCTTTTTAAGGGGGAAGGATATAATGACTACTGTATTTTTGAATTATTTAAATATGTAATTGTGAAAGTATTAAATAAATAAAATATGTGTATGGGTTCTGTTAGTTTGATATTACCTTGTTATTAATTATGTGAGGTCGTGGGTGTTTAAGGATTATTTGTATGATTGTTTGTTGAGATGTATTGCTTCGTTGTTACTTGTAAAAGTAGTTTTCAGACAGATTTATTTTCATAAACATTTGGATTATCTTTAAAAAAAAATTATAATTTTATAATCACAATATCTATTTTTAGGATTTTATAAAATTTAGAAATCAATATTTTATTGATTATTTATCCTGAAATGATTTTCTGACTATATTTATTAGTAAAATCAGTATTTAATTCCAGGACTCTTCAAAAATTATGAAACTCATATTTATTGAAGTTTGGAATATTCTGAGAATTTTAAAATTATTTTGGTAATTTTTGGGATTAATTTTACCCGCACGTTGTTTCGTTTTATTGATAAAAGCGGGTATAAGTGGCATTTTAAAAATTGTGTTCAAATTTTGAAAATTACGTTTTTATTAACTTCGGGATATTTATAACATTTTGAGACTATTTCCGTAATTTTCTGAAATCATTTTAAGTGAACCTGGTCCGTTAATTTTAAAATCCGGGGCAAGATCGAATTACAGGGAATTTATATTTATCCAGCTGCTACGTGGCAGAGCATAAACTCAGGGTGTCACTGTTATTGACACGTGTTGATTTCTGGTGGGGAAGAAAAAAAACAAACAACAAAATAATAAAGAAATCATATCCTACCCATCACCCCCACCCCTGTTTCTCATCGCCGAGCTCACCCCCGGTTCAATCGATTCCCTCTCTCTATTCCTTCTATCTCCCTCCTTCTTTTCTCTCTATTTTCTTTTATTTTCCATTTTCCCCTTTTCCCTTCCCGACGCCGCCTCTGTTCTCCTGGTGGCTGTCGCCAGTACCTGGTTTTCTGGGCTATTTCCAGACCGTCGCCGCCTTGCTCTTATTCCTCCCTGTACTGCGTTCCTGTCCAACTTTTGGTAAATATGTATATATATACATACGCCGTGTGTAATATTATGTGTGTTGTGTGTGAACTCGTGTGTGTGTGTTGCGTCGTGTTGACTGTGTGTGTGATGTCGTGTGTGTATTGCAGATTGGTGGCGCGTGCGTTGCACGCGTCTGTGGGTATATGTGAATTCTGGTGATTTGGTTGTGCGAATATTGATTTGGAATTTGTGGATTTTTTTCAGGAAATGTTTGATTAAATTCGTGATATTAAATTTCAATTGCGTGCAGAAAATTATTATTATAATCGGTGAAATTCGTGTGGAAACCCAAATTAATCGGGCACCGACTATTTTTGTCACCGTCGACAATGAGCCTTGGTGAGTCGACGGTGGACCGTGATGATTAATTCTGAGTCCTAAAATTTTAAAATAAATAAAATTAATTATCAATTCGAAAATTTATTTATATCAAAATTGGGATCATAATATGGACTGTAAATCGTGATGGTTGAATTGTTGGCTTGGGTTGTTTGTTGATTGAGACGTCGAGTTGTTCGACGGGTAGGCCGATAAACAGAGGAGGTGCTGCCTGAATTTTTGGAAATTATATTCGGAAATTCGGGACATACCCTGTAATTATCGGAATGTCGAGCGAGTATAAATAAGTATATACATTTATTTTGTGTGGAACCTGAAGGCATGTAGTGATAAACTATTTTTCCAAAATCCAGTAACCCTAATTTCGTAAAATGACGAGTATACGTATTTTTTGGAAACGAACACTGAACCCATTTCGAGAACGTGAACCCTAATTGTGGTTTGTGTTATTATTATCTGAATAATTACGAGTCCGGATATGCTATCGTATGGGTAGATGGTTAGCGAGGATATGTCAAGCATAACTGAGTGTCTAACATAGAGTTTTTCGCTCCTGTAGGTTCTAGTCGGGAAACCGAAAGTGGGCGTTGGACTAAAGATGACCTAGTAGTCAGTCGACGAGCTCAGTAGAGTTTCAACAGAAAAACCTGAGTGTCGAAGTCGAATCTAATGTGATCTAGTGATTGGACGTTAAAGCTTGAGCGACAGAGTCGGCTCAGAGTCGATCAGTAATAGTAGTAAAGCCCTGTAAGGCAAGTCCTTCTGAACCATTCTTCGAGATATATTATAAATATTTATGAACTTTCTCATAACATGTTGTTATTACTCAAAATAAATCATGTTTTATATTGCAAGTGTTTTAAACTATTTAACCTTGAACCCTGATTTTCTTGATCTTGAGCCATAAACCTTATTCTTTGTAAACCATCCTTTATTGATTTTTAGATACCAAGCCACCCAAATATGATACTGCTCCCCAAATGTATAGCTACCAAATACCAAACACTGGAATAAAATTGTTTGAAAACACATAAACTTTTATACCCCAATCATTCTTTATAACATCAAAGAACTATACCTTGAAAAACCATTATTTGTCTAATACCTGATCCTTTTACAGGCTGAAAACCATTTCTCATACATACCTTGATATACCCTTGTGATACTCATGAATTGCATTACGCTTTTGTACAAGTGCTTTATCAATGTTGATTATGATCTTGCTTATTGAATTACATTTATTACACTGAATTGTTTTAGAATTGGATAGTTTTCTTATGTGGACCAGATTCGTGGTCAGACCAGATTCGTGGTCGAATTAGTCCAATGTGTGCCTTGGATCCAATAATTAGAGCAGTGTTGTGTGTTTTGCTCGGGGTTCGTGCGTGACTGATCAGCAGCCTAACCTTGGTTTTTTTAAAAAAAAACTTAAAATGAATATCCAATTCTAATGACTAGTTAAAAAAAAACTTGATTCATCTGAATCATCTCATTTGATCATTGTTTAACCTCAGTTATCGTTATTATGACTTGCTGAGCTTGTTAGCTCCCTTTTGCGAATCTTTTTATGTATTCTACAGTTAAGAAGGATACGGTTGATAGCGAGGTTTCACAGTTCAATGTACGAGCTAGGATTCCAGATTGAGTTGGATCGAGCTAGCAGGAGCTTATTGCGGTAGTGAGATAGTAAGATTCTAAGAACAATTTTATCAGTTGTAAGTTAAATTAGTTGGGATTTGGTACGTTGTAATAAAAGTTAAGGTTGTGGCTTGTTTTCATACTTTAACCTGTTGTGATCCGTGGTTATATAGAGCAAGGTCATTGCAATTAATATTTCATATACAGGTTGATATATTGTGTTTGTGTTGTGGACCCCAAACTTCTGACCCGGGTTTGGAGGGCGCCACAGTACAAACCATTGTGAGACTGTATATTAAAATTTTTGAGAAAATCTTGTAACCGTAGAAATTTCATTCATTTTCTGCGTCTGAAAACCCAGTGATATCCTATGGAGTAAGCTTTTGAGGAAATTCCACAATTTTCGTCTATAGATCTTGAAATCATTTTCATTGGATTAAGAAAACCATTATCTTCAAAATCCGTGTTCGGGAATTTTCTGTCTGAATAGCATATGGTCATCGTTTTCTTCGAAAGATTAAAATCATCTTTACAAGCCCGGAGGAATTTTGAGTCAACCAATACTTTGAGTACCCTTAATTTAATATTTAAGAAAATTTTAAATTTCCAAATTTTTAATTTTCTTAAAAAATAAATTAATCAAAAATAAATTTTTATGAAAAAATTAATTTTCAAGAATTTTGAATTTTCATAAAAATTAAATAAAACGTAAATTATTATCTAAGAAAAATTTAAATTAAAGAAATTTAAATTTTCTGAAAAATAAATAAATCAGAAATAAAAAATTTGGGGTTACAGAATTTGTACAAGTATTAACTGGCGACTAACAATTCTAACCTGCGACTAATAAATTCACTTCTTAACCTGCGACTACAGCAGACACCAGGCGACCTAGTTAATTTGTTGCGCCTGTTCAGGAGGTTTGTTCTCAGGTGAACCAACTTAACCATTCATTGAATAATTGAATGTGAACTTGGCAGCTAATTAGCTAAAGCTAAAGAAATTTGCCGAAGTGATAACTTAACTTAAAAAGTGGCAGGTACGAATTGGCAGATAATCAAAACAAGAAGACTGGAAGACGATATAAACAACAAACTGGTAGCTAAAAATACGACCCAAAAAATTAATTAAATTAAAAATTTTGATTTACTAAAATTTAAGTAATAAATTAATTTAGTTAAATTCATAAAATAAATTTATTTAAATTAAGTTCATAAAATAAACTTATTTAAATTAAATTTATAAAACAAATTTGTTAAATCAAATTTATAAAATAAATGTATGTAAATGAAAAGTTAATAAAATAAATTAATTGAAGGACCCCGATTTGTATATCAATCAGCCCGCTCTTATACCAAATGTTAGGTCCCGAATTATCGTAAAATGATGGGTTGAATACGATAATCACTAAATTAAAAAATTCTTTCGAATCTTTTGCAGATATAAAATTTAGTGTTCGGTTAGTGGTTCCGTGTTCTTGAGAGGAATAGTGTTAGGAACAATAAAATGAGAAACACAAGATATTCAGGAAAATATATATTCGTATATAAATCCTTGAGGGGTGTTGTTACACTCCAGTAAATAAATTAACCGGCTACAATCTAAGAACAACAAAGTTCCTAACTTATACAAAAATTAACAAATTAAATCCTATACAATATTCTAACTTTTGTTTGTCTAAGGATTTAATTACCGCGTAACGCTTATAATCCCCTAAGAATATACAAGGGTTAAATCAGATATTTTAACGTTACTCCGGTAAGAAGTTAAATGGATAAATAAAAAGCTTGAACTTCTCTGAAAATCTTTGCTGTTATTTTTCACTTTTCTTGGGAGAGAAGATGAACAGGCCATTAATCTAATAGCTTAATTCTTGTGTTGCTATGTAGACTTGTATATCAATAATATGTGGCTGAGGAGAGAGCTTGGATCAAGTACAAATTATAACATGCGACTAGAGTTTGCAACCTGCAACTACAAAAAAATAACTGACGACTAGTATTTGTTTAATTATCCTGCGACTACAAAACAATCACAGGTTTCTTGTTTATTTATACAACCTGCGACATGTTGTATTTCTTTTAATAAACCATACAACCTGCGACAAATTATGTGGTTGCCAGGTTTGAGTACTTTTGTTTATTTTCTTTTTTCTTTTCTTTCTTTTTTCTTTTTTTTTTGTTTTGTTTTTTTTTTGTTTTTCCTTTTTTTTCCTTTTTTTTCCTTTTTGTATTTTCTTTTTCTCTTTTTTTTTTGTTTTTATCTTTTTTTTTTAAGTTTAAATTGTAACTAAATTAATTTATAAAATAAACTTAAATATAACTTATATAAATAAACTAATTTAGATTTATCAAATAAACTTATTTAAAGTTTATAAAATAAATTATTTTAAGTTTATTAAATAAATTATATTAAAGTCCATTAAATATATTTATTTAATTTAAGAATTAAACTTTGAGTTTCGCCAATCCCTTGAGCCACTGAGATGTATACATGCACACCTCTTCTTGTACTTTAACAGATAAACGTTAATCCAAGTACGTTTCTGAACTTAACAATTCTTCTAAAAATAATACCCAGATTCCTTTTACGAGCTGTTAACGCCTAGTGCAACTGGTCTGGTTCACAGACGACTAATCCCGATTCAGGTCTTCGTATTATAACCTTGATTAAATTGTTAAGCCTGCAACAACTTTATCGCTTCGGACACTGACTGTCAATAAACAAATGTAATTTCACTGGAATTCTTTCTGATACTTTGGACAACGTCTTCATTGCTACTACAATCTTGAATACTTCATTCACTGTTCTTTACCAATGCTTGAACATATAAATGAACTCTTGTCGGTGAGTATAACTTCAAAACTGCAGTTATCTTCTTTAACCTCTATCTATACCCTATCTTCAATTCTTCAGGTTCCTATGCTTCATACACTGTGTATCTCCTGTTAGTGTATACTGAAAATATTTATTTGAAGTATGTACATTTATTTCTGGCCAGTTTATTTGAGAATCATTTGAATGTTTACATGTTGTCTAATATTATATATTGTGAACAATCTAGTATCAAATGGGATACTATATATTAGATTGTTAAATACGGTTATATAATATAATAAGGTTCACAGCACAGGTGGTGTTGGACAATCCACTGGTATGGCTGTAGTATTATTTAGATTAGTTTATATTGACTAATAAATAATGCTAGTATACTTTGTGTATATTGAACATGATCAAATTTAGAATTGTTCCCTTAATACTGATTAAGAAGGAGAACTAAGATTCTATGTTATTATTAATGCTTAGGTTCTTAATCCGGAAATAGTAATTGACACGTGTCTATTATTTACATGCTTTGATTTATATATGAAATAATTCTTTTGAATTATATCATTATATTTTGGGTGATGGAATTATATACATGGTGGATATTATTTATTGAAGGAATCCATGTCCTGATAATATTCGGGTTAATGATGTCCCCTTGAAAGCTCAAAAAGATTTAATTATGTGAAACCCTGCAGGTGGAATTTATTCTGGCATAATTAAATAAAGGTTGAGTGGATGATCAAGGATAAAAGATATTAATTAAATAAATTATCAGTAATTTATTTAATTAATGGACATATGATATTTTAAACATGAAAAATTTAATAAGCAAATAATATTGAAACCGAATTAATTAAATTACGGTATTAGGAAAGGTAGTGCAAATATTAATTCTTTAGTGGATTGAATTAATATTTAATTACATTAGACTAGGCTCAAGATGTAATTAGAAGGCCCAACCTAATTATCCATGGTCCCTATTGTAGCCTATATATATTCTTATTCTCTTCTTGCTTGGCAATTGTGTGAAAACATATTGTAGCCACCAAGGAGCAAGAAGAGAGGATAACTTGAGAAGACGGAGGCCACACTTCGCTCAAGGGAATTTGGGAATACAATAGAAGAGCGTGGAATCAACCATTAACAAGGTAATCCTCTTTTCGTAATCTTTATCGTAAAACGTAGTAACACCCTAAGTCCGTGGTTCCCAACAATTGGTATCAAGAGCCTGTTAATGGGTTCTACGTTTTATGATATAATGTCCATGTCATAATTATATATGCGTGTATATAGTGTTTTGCTTGTATTGTTTTTGATGCAAGTTGTTAATCCACTATTATGGCCATGTATATTTTAATTATGTGTTTGGATCCCACATGGTTTAATCGTGGTTGTAATTTACACGAGGGTTGATCGTGTTAGAATAGATTTTACAAAATTAGTTTTGTATTAGATCTATTTTTTTTATAATTGTTCCGGGTATTTTGTAATAGTTATGTGCGATCGGAAATCAATTCCGGTAGTTTTTTGTTCCGCTGTGCGATTACAAGGGGCTGCTGTTGATGTTTGGATCGAAAAAAATCAAAACAAAACTCACAGAAAAACAAGGGAAAGGGGGACTCCCCTTCTACTGGGCGCGGGCGCGCTGCGGCCGCTGCGGCAGCTGGGGCCGCTGGGGCTGCTGGGGCTGCTGGGGGTGTCGGGGCGCGCTTGGGGCAGATTTTTTTTGAGAGCTGGATTTTTTTTCAAGGGCCATAATAGTGGAAAATTTATTTTAATTTTTTCCATTAAATTTTAATTATTGCTTTAATTTATTGATTATGTGTGTCGTTAATTATGTGTGTAATTCTTTTAAAATTGCATGTTTAACTTAATTAGGACGACATGGACATAAATTTTATTTATTGCTTTAATTAAATGTTATATGTTGCTAAAATTATGTGTGTATTTTGAATGCATGATTAGACATAATTATAACAACATAGGGCCCCATTTAATTTTAAAATTCCTCAATTTTAATAAAAAAATTCTAAGTGGGAGAGGGAATTAATATGAAATTAAATCCCATGGTCTCCATTATTGGTTGTAGGTAATTTAACATAAAGACGAATATAAATTATATATACGTCATCCATCGTGGCATGTAATTTATGGTGTCTAGAATGTTATAGAAATTACTAGAACAAACTTCTTAAATTAATAAATTTTGAAAGGAATAAATACGGATTTTCTTTATTTCTGATTTGGGGCGATTTTGTCAAAAACGGGTTCATCGAACTTGTAAGGCTGTGGGTTTTAAGCGAGACCGATGTGACTCCTCCACTACCTGAAAATCAAACCATTGATGAATATTGAATTGAAGTATTCTATTCAAGGCAAAATTACGAATATTGGAAGGTATACACGCCACCCATCATGGCGTACCAAGTTCCATAGATTTCGAATAATTTAAGATTTGATGATGGTATACACTTAGCTATGAAAAATAATATAGTCCACCCCAACGTGGCATATTGTTTAGTAATAGGACCGAAGTAACATTTAAACAAAATTAGGTGGTATACATGTCACACATCGTGGCGTACCAGAAGCTTATGGTGTTTAGATGTTAGTGCATTAAATTTTAATAATTTAGATCTTAATAATTAATGCACCCTTATTTATGTGATGTTTTTATGCATGATTCTCAGGATAAAATGGGCTTTAATCCACTATTCACCATACTTAAGGATAACAAACTTACCGGACCTAAATATATTGAATGGAAACGAAATTTGGACATTGTGTTGACTGCTGAGGAGTACAAGTTTTGCACTTATGAACCCAAGCCTGAACAGCCTGCTGCTGATGCTCCTGAAGATGAGAAAGAGTATTATAAACGGTGGATTAAGGCTGATGAGATGTCGCGATGTTACATTCTGGCAGCAATGTCGGGTGTTTTGCAGCATCAGCATCAGTCTACGGCCACTGCTTCGGATATGCTCTTTAATCTCAAGGAACTTTTTGGAGATCAGAATAGGGCTGCTAGGCAAGTAGCCATGAAGGCTTTAATGAACACTCAGATGGCTGAAGGCACACCTGTAAGGGATCATGTTCTCAAGATGATGTCGCATCTGAATGAGATAGAGATCCTTGGTGCTGAACTTGACGGGGAAACCCAGATTGACATTATCCTTATGAGCTTGTCCAAGAGTTTTGAGCAGTTCCGCTTGAATTACAACATGAACAAGAGGCAGTATAGTCTCGCGGAACTGCTGACAGAATTTCAGGCAGCTGAAGGATTATTTCGGCAGAGTGTTCAAGTGAATGTGGCTGAGAAAGGTTCTTCCTCTAAGCCGAAAGGTATTAAGAAGAAGAAAAAGGCTCAGACACAGAAAGCTGTGAAGGCAGTGGGAGTTCAGGGTGGTGTGAAAAAGCCTAAGGGAAAGTGCTTCATATGCAAACAGTCAGGTCACTGGAAACAGGATTGTCCTCTTCCTAAGAAGACAAACAATACTGGTAGGTCTCTTTCTCTAGTTACAAAAACATTTATAGCGGCTATATCTACGAGCACTTGGTGTGTAGATACAGGAGCCACTGATCATGTTTGTAATTCTATGCAGGGGTTCCAACTATCCAGAATGCTTAGAGATGGTGAGATATACGTGTTCATGGGAGATGCTACGAAAGTAGCAGTAGTTACAGTAGGAGTTATTCATTTATCTTTTGGTTTTGATAGGATTTTGGTTTTGAACAATTGTCTTTATGTACCTTCTTTTAGAAGGAATTTAATTTCGGTTTCTAAACTTGCTTTGGATGGTTATAATGTTTGTTTGGATCATAATATTTCTATTATGATGAATAAACGAATTATATGTTCTGGTACATTGCAAGACAATTTATATATAATTAATCCTAGTCAACCTGCACTGCAACTGCAATTTAGGGAATTGAATAACACATCTTCTAACTCTACTAAAAGAAAGGAACCTTCTAGTTTGAACCAAACATATCTTTGGCACTTGAGATTAGGTCATATTAACTTGAGGAGTATTTAAAGACTGGTAGTAGACGGGCCTTTAAGCTCATTAGCAGTGGAGCCATTTCCAGTTTGTGAATCCTGCTTGGAAGGTAAAATGACTAATAGGCCTTTCAAGGCAAAAGGGAATAGAGCCAAACAACTGTTAGAATTGGTTCACTCTGATTTATGTGGACCCATGAATATCCAAGCAAGAGGTGGTTATGAATATTTCATCACTTTCATTGATGATTATTCTAGATATGGGTACGTTTATTTGTTGCACCGTAAGTCTGAGTGCTTTGATAAGTTCAAAGAGTACAAAGCTAAAACGGAGAAGCGACTTAATAAAAGTATCAAGTCACTATGATCAGATCGTGGTAGCGAATACTTGCTTGGAGAATTTAGGGAATATTTATCAGAAAATGGGATAGAATCCCAGTTAACTGCACCAGGCACACCCCAGCAGAACGGTGTAGCAGAGAGAAGGAACCGGACTCTTTTAGAGAGTGTTAGATCGATGATGAGTTATTCGGATTTACCCAAGTCATTTTGGGGACATGCTTTAGAGACAGCAGCTTATCTTCTGAACTTAGTACCTTCTAAGTCGGTTCCTAAAATCCTCTTAGAATTGTGGACCGGGGATAAACCGATTCTAAGACATATTCGAATATGGGGTTGTCCAGCACATGTGCTGAACAAGAACGCGACTAAGTTAGAATCTCGTACAGAAGTAAGGTTGTTTGTAGGCTACCCCATGGGAACGAAATGATATTTATTTTATAGTCCGAAGAATCGGGATGTCATTGTTAGCACCAATGCAAGATTCTTAGAGGAGGAATATATAATGAATCACAAACCCATGAGTAGTGTCGTTTTAGAGGAACTAGTGGGAGGGACAAATAATACCCATGAAGCTGTAGTACAAGTAGAACAACCACAACATAATGTACAACCTGTCACTAATACCGCACCAGTGCCTCATCGTAGTGGGAGGGTTGTTCAACAGCCAAATAGATTCATGTTTTTGGGAGAGTCTTCAGACTTGGTCTCTGGTGAACATGATGATGATCCCCGTACATACGAAGAGGCAGCACAAGACAAAGATGCAGATCTTTGGCAAAAGGCGATGGAATCTGAGATAGAATCAATGTATTCTAATAAGGTCTGGGAGCTCGTGGAACCACCCAAAGGTATAAAACCTATTGGAAGTAAGTGGATCTACAAGAAAAAGAGGGGATTAGATAAAAAGGTGAAAGCCTGGAAAACAAGACTTGTTGCGAAAGGGTATACTCAGAAAGAAGGTATCGATTATGAGGAAACCTTTTCACCGGTAGTCATGCTTAAGTCAATCCGTATTCTTTTATCTATAGCAGCTCATCTCGATTATGAGATTTGGCAAATGGATGTCAAGACAGCTTTTCTTAATGGAAGTCTTGAAGAAACCATCTATATGCAGCAACCAAAAGGATTCATTAAGGAAGGCCAAGAGCATCTGGTATGTAAGCTTAAGAGGTCTATTTATGGACTTAAACAAGCTTCTAGAGACTGGAATATTCATTTTGATCAGGCAGTCCAGTCATATGGATTTGATCAAAGTCCAAGCGAATCGTGCGTGTATAAGAGAAGTGAAGGTAATGCAGTGGTTTTTCTAGTACTATATGTAGATGATATTTTACTCATTGGAAACAATGTTGAGATGTTGTCATCAGTAAAAGCATGGTTGTTCAAACAATTTGACATGAAGGACTTAGGTGAAGTGGCATACATCCTTGTGATCAAAGTTATAAGGGATCGCAAGAAAAGGATGTTGGCTTTATCTCAAGAGCCCTATATTGATGAAGTATTAGCTCGTTTTAACATGCAGAACTCCAAGAAAGGTTTTCTACCTTTTAAGCATGGAGTTGCTCTATCTAAGAAGCAGTTTCCTTCGACACCTAAGGATATAGAGAGCATGAAAGCAGTTCCTTATGCTTCGGCATATGGAAGCTTAATGTATGATATGTTATGTACGAGGCCTGACATCTACTTTGCTGTAGGCATGGTTAGTAGATATCAGTCGAATCCAGGTCAGGAACATTGGAGTGCAGTAAAAACTATACTCAAGTACCTGAGAAGGACTAAGGAGTATATGTTAATTTACAAGGCCTCAGATCTATTTCCTTTGGGATATACTGATTCAGATTTCCAATCAGATAGGGATAAGAGGAAATCAACCTCGGGATATATTTTTACTTTGGGAGGTGGAGCCGTAATATGGAAGAGTGTAAAGCAGAAATGCATTGCAGACTCCACCATGGAGGTCGAGTACGTGGCGGCCTCTGAGGCTGCCAAGGAGGCTGTATGGTTCAGGAACTTCCTTTTGGACTTAGATGTGGTACCTAATTTGCCTAGGAGCTTGACGGTGTATTGTGATAACACTGGTGCTGTGGCAAATTCAAAGGAACCGCGAGACCACAAAGCAGCTAAACATATTGAACGTAAGTATCATCTCATACGAGGAATCGTAAAGCGAGGGGATATAGTTGTGGCTCATATATCATCAGAAGACAACCGGGCAGATCCTTTCACAAAGAGCTTGCCAGCCAAGGTTTTTGACAAGCATGTGGAAGCGATAGGAGTCAGATGGATGGACACATAGATTTTTATGTAATAGTGGATTAAATAAACACTGATGTATACAAAGAATATTTTGAGTATAAGTGGGAGATTGTTAGTGTATACTGAAAATATTTATTTGAAGTATGTACATTTATTTCTGGCCAGTTTATTTGAGAATCATTTGAATGTTTACATGTTGTCTAATATTATATATTGTGAACAATCTAGTATCAAATGGGATACAGAATATTAGATTGTTAAATACGGTTATATAATATAATAAGGTTCACAGCACAGGTGGTGTTGGACAATCCACTGGTATGGCTGTAGTATTATTTATATTAGTTTATATTGACTAATAAATAATGCTAGTATACTTTGTGTATATTGAACAGGATCAAATTTAGAATTGTTCCCTTAATACTGATTAAGAAGGAGAACTAAGATTCTATGTTATTATTAATGCTTAGGTTCTTAATCCGGAAATAGTAATTGACACGTGTATATTATTTACATGCTTTGATTTATATATGAAATAATTCTTTTGAATTATATCATTATATTTTGAGTGATGGAATTATATACATGGTGGATATTATTTATTGAAGGAATCCATGTCCTGATAATATTCGGGTTAATGATGTCCCCTTGAAAGCTCAAAAAGATTTAATTATGTGAAACCCTGCAGGTGGAATTTATTCTGGCATAATTAAATAAAGGTTGAGTGGATGATCAAGGATAAAAGATATTAATTAAATAAATTATCAGTAATTTATTTAATTAATGGACATATGATATTTTAAATATGGGGAATTTAATAAGCAAATAATATTGGAACCGAATTAATTAAATTACGGTATTAGGAAAGGTAGTGCAAATATTAATTCTTTAGTGGATTGAATTAATATTTAATTACATTGGGCTAGGCTCAAGATGTAATTAGAAGGCCCAACCTTATTATCCATGGTCCCTATTGTAGCCTATATATATTCTTATTCTCTTCTTGCTTGGCAATTGTGTGAAAACATATTGTAGCCACCAAGGAGCAAGAAGAGAGGATAACTTGAGAAGACGGAGGCCACACTTCGCTCAAGGGAATTTGGGAATACAATAGAAGAGCGTGGAATCAACCATTAACAAGGTAATCCTCTTTTCGTAATCTTTATCATAAAACGTAGTAACACCCTAAGTCCGTGGTTCCCAACATCTCCAACCAATGCTAATACACTGAAATCTTCACGTGACATTTATACACTGAATCTTCATCATTTCTGAAACCTTGAAAGTCTTTAACCTTTATTCTTCACTGAGGTATGAACATATTAATGAGCTTCTTTCAGTGACCTGTAAATAGACTTCAAACTTTCTTCTAATCTTCTGATGCTTTGTATTTGCCTTATCTTCACTTCTTCTGATTTCTTGTGTAGTCGTAGTATTATTTACCAGTCATGTTCTAGTGTTGTTCTCGAGTCAGGTTATCATATAATTGTTAATACAGCTATGCAGTCTCACCAACATTATGCTAACATGTAGTCGCGTACACTTAAAATGTCCCAATGAGCAGAAGTTCATAGGTTCATGGTCGAAGAACAATTTGATGACAAAGAGGGACTCTCCTATGTATTATATGTACTTTAACTAACTCTACATTTAGTCCGTATTTCGTTTTATCATATAGCCATTCATTTCTATTACAAAGACAAGAATAAATATCAATAAAAATTAAATAATACAGAAACTGAAAACTTTGTTACAACATAAAAGACTGAATAAACACCAAATAACAATACGGAACATTAAAAATGTTATAAAAAATCAGATTCACAAGGAACTACTTTATGAGCTTCAATATACAACCCATACCCAAGTATGTCATCAACCAAATAAATACGAAGTTCTCAATGCAAGCATACACATACACACAGCAGCTGAGGCAGCTTGAGGGTGGTGGGGTCACCGGACACCACTATATATATACAAGAACAAAACCTATGTATTTTGATCATCAATTCCTTGACCTTGAGAAAGCCTCTATAGTGCCAAAAAGCCTGCTTCCATTTTATATATTAACCTAAGGATCAGAACCTAGTTAAGCAACACCATCTCATGACTCTTGCAGCATCCTCCTTGTAGGGTTTTATATTTTCATTGATTGAGTTTTCCTATCAGAAAGCAAATAGGTTATAACTGATTTTTCGCTGGTGATGGAGAACCAATTGTATATAAATTTGTTTGTTATTCTTGTATGTTTATGGTTTAGCAATCGTGTAAGGTAAAACATAACTTAGCAACAAGATATAATTCCAAGAAAAAGGTATGATATCTCTGATTCTTGATTTAACTTGAAATTTTTTTGGCCCCCACTACGTTTATGGTTGGCTCCTCCACTGCATACACACTCATATATAATATTCTCATTATTTTCATAAGTACAGAATTTCAAGATTATGGCATCAGAAGAACATATGCATAGTTCTTCAAAGGAAACAAGTATAGCAAAACAAGTTCACCTCTAAGGATCTCTTGTTTGTCTTTGACAAATGCATTATCTACATAAACAGTAGCCATATTTGTGTCTGTGTGATGCTCGAACTGTTTCAGTTCATCACCAGCAGTTGATATTTGGTTTATGTGCTTCTTTTGATTTATCCCGGTATCTTCATCTCTCCTACCAGATTTTTGTACTGGTCGCATACATTCCCTTGTTCTTCAATTTTTTCTTAGTTTCCACTCGCACCTTTCCTAGATGTAGCTTCATGTCGCCTGTTAATCACCTTGACCACATGCTTCTGGCGATTTTCCCTTCTCTCCATTATGCCTCGACTTGTCAACATCCTTTGTGATAGGATCCCAAGGTCAAATATATGGGAAATCTTCATCCAGATCATTTTGCCTTCCGCCTAGGCTGATTTTTGGGATACTGGAATTAATGTGTTAGTGAAATAGAATATATTTAAACAGTTGAAGATAGAAAAAATAGAAGTAGGCATACTTACATGCTCAAGTTTGCTTCCAACTCTATATATTGAATTCCTTTATGTATACATTTGACAAAGGCTAGGTGGAACTGTATCTCTTTTAATTGGGCAATCAGTAAGACCTGCCTCACATCTTAAATTAAAAGCTAAATGAGTCAGATAGTAAATATATATAAAAGAGAAGACAGACAAAGTCGGCATAAATGCTTTCCACAAGCTTCTTCGGATGTGATCTGAATGTACAAATAAGTGCCAAACATTCAGCATCAACATGGAAAAAAAATCTTATTTTTAGGTGATAAGCTCATATATCTCCCATTCAATTCTCTCCAACCAAACCGAGCACTATTATATTTAACAAAATATAATGAAGGTGAACAAAATTTTGTAATTACAGGTGCAAATGTCAACTAATCTAACAGATCGAGATTGATTCAATTCTACAATCAGTTTACATAATCCTGAAATGATAGTATCTCCACTGATTAACATATAATAAGTAGCATCATAATGAATTTATACAAGTCTACATATATAACAGTACAATTACGAAAGCATAGTTAAAAAATAACATATATAAATTATAGATAAAATCATAAAAATGAAGAATGATATAAGAGAAGTGTGTGTAGAAAATGGACCTTATCCGAGCCTCCACATCAAGGAAAATGAGGAAATTCAACTTAAGAGCAGTGATTTGCAGTATCTGGATCGACTTGTGACCTCAATTGTATTGAATCCTTCAGGGAATGCGAGAAATATATTAGTAAAGAAAATGGTGTATGCAAGACTTCCGTACTATCTATACTAAAAAAGAAATAAAATATGGGAATTATTAGTTGATAAAAGAAAAATTACTTTCTTAACCGGCTACAAATTAACGATTTCATAAAAGATATTTATGATATAAATATGATTGTTCAAACATTTAACCTCTATGTAAATGTGGGGAGATTCAAAATAGAGTTATATTTTTTATAAAAATATTAATCTCGGTGAAAATTAATTATATACAAGAACATAATTTAATTCCAGCACATTAAACATAAATATACATATATACAATATATATATATATGTGTGTGTGATAAATAAACATGAAATTATAACTTACGATGAGGTTTCAGACCAGCAGGATCGAATATTTGTTTTGATGTATCATGAGCAGTCTTTCCTTTTTCTTAGGAAAATTGAGAGATGTAGCGTTCGAACTTACAAAAAATATTATATGAGAAAAGAAGGATGAAAAATATAACAATGAACTTGGTGTGATTGCAGATCCGAGATGAAACCAAACCGCAAAAACAATAAATGTTGTACTCGTAAAATTAAATACTTTATAGGCACATTTTTTAATTAGAAAATTAAGAAAATCAAAAATAATATAGGCACAAAGAAAAAATGAGATAAAGGAACACAAAAAATAATCAAGGATATAAGAGATACAAAAAACAATTCATATAAATTTGATGTCATTTGATTACCGGGAACAAAATTTTCGTTCCATAAATTTCATAATTTTCCAAGATCGGTCATACATGGGTGGAGGGAGTTAATGGAAAACACGACGGATTAAAATATAGAAGAGATAGAGTTTTTTCAGTACTACCCTTAGGGGGAGATTATAAAATTTTCTGAAAATGAAAGTGAAAAAATAAATTCACCAGATAACTAAAGCGAAGAGAAAAAAAATTCGGCATTGACCCAGTACTCAATATGGGTATAGGAAGGGAAATGACAAACTCACCAAACAATTAAAAATAAAAACGGGAGGGAGAGAGATTGTGTTTAGACATGTAGAACAAGGGATATAGAAAGAGAGAGGGAGAGAGAGATTGTATTTAGACATGAGGAAAAGGGGCGGGAGAGGGAGAGAGAGAGACTGTGTTTAGACATGAGATGAGGGTAATAACACAAGTAATATATAGAAGTGAAATGTTGTGCCTTTATTTTCAATGATTAAAATCAAATATAATGTTGATCGGACTGTCAGTCGTTGTTTTTACCCGGATCATCAATTTGAACCGTAAGATACATACCGAGTGGTTCTCATTAATTTTAATATATTGTAATCCGCGTGAAAAGATTTTGACCAATTAATGATCACCTTATATTTCCTAACTATATATATACATATATTTATTTTTCGCAAAACAAATTTTACCTTTTTAAGGGAAAATATGCCCTTTTAACTATATTCATTTTATCCTTTTTAAGCCTAAATTGTAAAAGATTTATATTTGACTTAATTTTCAACCTAACCAAAAAATATAGTAAAGAAGAAAAATACAACCACATTCTTAAAAATTTTCATTGGATACGTCAATGAGGTACCTATTTTTTGTACTTGGACTTTAAGAATTGGTTTTATTATCAAGGAAAATATATGTACAGATTTTAAAGCCCTCTATAAATTGGTTTAATATTTTTAGATACCTATTTTAATTAAAACATATAACTATTTAAATTAAACACATCTTTGGAGCATGGTATAGTTGATTATTTGGAAAAAATATATTATATAATATTTTGTTAATATAGATGAAAAGTAATCCGTAAATACATAATTAGTGTTGAATTAAATATAATGTAAAGTTGACTAGTCAAAGCCCGTGAACGCCACGACCAAAAAAGATCGTGGCGACCACGCCCCAAATTAGGTCATGATGGTCACACCCCAAATTAGGTCATTATAGTTCGATTAGACTATGACGGTCACGACCCAAGATGGGTCGCCCCGGCCCAAAATCAGCTACCTGATAGGCCTGTCGAGCTGGCCTGAAAATATGGTCCATAATGATACCAAAGCGGACTCTTACAAGGAAGGATTCAAAATGCACCGTCTTGAGGTGTCCTACTTACCATCTAAATAGAAGACTTTTCCTCCAAGTCTCCCAACCCTAGTCTAACCTTAATCTCAATCTCTATATAAAAGGCTCTACCCCTCAATCTAGAACTACATTTTTGGCCGGATCCTCTATAATACAGAGATATGTAGCCATCTTTTGAGGAACGGCCAGTCACAAACACAAGTGTAGCAATTAAAACTCGAAGCTCAACAACCATAGCATTAAATACAAACGAAACCCTAGTTTTTATTCCATAACAGATTTGTTAGTATCTTGCATGTCTTTCGAGTGTACTCAATGTATATAGTTTAAAGTTGTTAAATATTTAGAATTGTGTTTGAATTTCATTTTGAGGAACACGTGATGTATGGTGGATCTCCCATTTTATTATCGGTCATGTTTATTTTCTTAATATTTTATTAATTTGAATTTCATAAAAACTCATTTAAGATTTTCAATTTTTCAATTTTAGTTAACATATCAATTTGCTCATTTTATTTTTCAATAGCTAAAATTTAGCATGATTTGTATTTTAATTAATTACTTTTAATGATAATAAGTGATATTTCCTTAATTTACTCATTTATCTCATGTATGCTACCCTATCCATAAATAACATACCGTATATTTGATAGTTGTTGGTTAGTTATTCGGTCTAGTTGGTTGGTACAGTAAACAATATCCGTTGGAACGTAATCCAGATACATGAGAACCGCTAGATGTGATAACAGAATAATATTAATTATATTAATATCTAAGTTACTCACATTTTGTCAAAAAATATTAGTCTCATAGGTTCAGGGTTTGAATCAAGTTAATAACATATATTCATAAGCTTTATATTCTTTGTTTTTATATTTTATAAATTTTAACAAACTGTACATATTTAAGGTTCGAATTATGTTAATAACATATTATACTTATATTATATTTATTATTCAGGACTCAAAACTTCATAATGTTGGGTTTCGAGCACATAAACGCAACGGAAACAGTAATTAAGAACGTAAAAAATCAGAATTTTCGAAACCCACCGCAGGATCCATGCGAAAAATATATATTTAATTCATAGATCAGATTGTTTACCTTAAGAAGCTTTACCAATTGGTTGACTAATGGAAATCCAAAGCTTGTTCAATCACCACGCATCCCGCTCTCGCGATCTACGCTCTATCGGTATCCACACGAATGCTTGAACGCAAGGATTGGATGTGTACTAGCACATGATCGTTTCTTCTTACTCTCTCCATCTTCTCTCTTGGTGGCTAGGGTTTTAGTAAAAGTCTTTCTCTCAAAATCAACCACACAAGAGATATTATATAGAGAGTAGAAAAATGAATTATAACTCTTAACTAACTAGGAGTTATTATTAATTTGGAATTCCTATTTGTATTATAATTAAGTCTCACTTAATTATTTAACAAATAAATTTCATAAGTAATATTAGTAAATTTGAAAATCAATATTTATCTAATTAATTAAGTCAAACTGAATTAATATTATAAATAATTCGAATTACTTTAATATAATTTAAATCCAATTTAAATTAAATAATCCTTTAAGCATTTTTAGTGTGTGACCCTATAGATTATTATTACATTGGCAATGGATTTTAAATCTAATTTAAAATCGTAAATAATGAACGACATCTAGTAATACATCATTGCTACCCAAGTAACAATAATTGAATCGGTGATCGATTTAACCTTTTATGAATAATGTACAATATAATATAATCCCTTTAACCAAATATTATAGATTAAACTAGAGGCATGTAATGTGTCATCCTCATCATAGTTTAATCCAAGTTATCTTGATCAATGAGTAGACTATCATATCAAATCAACATTTGAGCGTGACCACACATTTCATAGTCTAGCTCACACAAGAGGCCAATAATATCACTCCTAAAATAGGAGAGTTAAATCCTATCTAGATCATTACCCGGTCAAGGATAAGTTTTAATGGAATCAATGTATATTAATTCTCGTATAGAAATATAATGACTTCAGGTCTAAGAACCATTACATCATTATCACTGTGAGAATTACTTATGACATAACATACATGTAGAATCTCACATTAGATCTGTCCAGCACCATGTATATATATATCTGCCTATGTTTTTGACTTTAGTATCACTATACCCCTGATCAATGAGATGTGATCATCAGTCAGCAAACACACCAGTCTTAATGCATTATTATTATCCCTTAAAAAAATACTCGACTAGGGACCTTTAGGAATATTGATACTTTTCTCATAATCTCATTTCAAAGTCACGTACTTAGAGATATAGAATTGCATATCATATTCCAAGGACATTTATTAATATAACATTTATATCGCAGTAAATTAAGAATTAATAAACTAAAAAGAGAATAATCGATAGAATATAAACATTAATAATCCTAATGTCTTAAACTAAAACATCATAGTGTTGTCTCTAGGGCACAAACACTAACAATCTCCCACTTGCACTAGAGCCAATCACCCATGTATCTAATACTCATGAAACTAGTTTGACCATCGTACTTCTGCTGCGACAAAGCCTTAGTCAGTGGGTCTGTAACACTATCATTACTATGCACTTTACATTTATATCTCCTTAATCATTAATCTCATTAATAAGGCGATATTGCCTAAGGACATGCCTAAACAGTCTCCATGGCTGTTTCAAAAAAATATCAATATATTCGGCTTCCATAGAATCATTAATGTTCTTGATGTGAACTATTCAAGCTAACATCAATTATATTTAGACAAAACACAAAACAGACATAAATTCGTAATCATCCTTGTCTGTCCAAAAATCAGGTTCAGAAACTAGTATCAGTGTAACCCTTTACAACCAGTTCCCAATCTTCTCCATACACCAAAAATAAATCTTTAGTCCTCTTTCAGTATTTAAGAATATTCTTGAAAACTATCAAGTGACCCTCACCTGGATTAGACTGGTATCTGATCATCATGCTCAAAGCATACGAATCATCAGGATAAATACATATCATTATACACGATATAGATCCAATTGCTGACGCATCTGGAACTTTCTCAAATGACCCTTATCATCTAATGATTTAGGGGGTAATTATCTTTTGAGATCACTATCCAATAAGACATCGAAATATATCATTTCTTTATCTCTTGTATCATAAAATGATGTAATACTATATCAATGTATGTACTCCGACTAGGTCAATTAATCTTTTAAATCTATCTCTATAGATCTTGATCCCTAATATATAGGTAGCATCGCCTAAGTCTTTCACCGAGAAACTATTTCTCAACCAAGTCTTAACAGCCTGTAGAGAAGGTATGACATTCCCTATATGGTATATGTCATCTACATATAATACTAGGAATGTCACATAGCTCTCACTAACCTTCTTGCAAACACATGGTTCATCTTCATTTTGAATAAAGCCAAACTCTTCGACCATTTCATCAAAATGAATATTCATTCTCCTTGAGGCTTGCTTCAATCTATAAATAGATAGAAGCAACTTACAAACTATCTTAGCAAACTTTGGATCGACAAAACCCTCATATTGTATCATATATACATCATCTTCAAGGCTCCCATATAAGAAAGCAGTTTTGACATCCATTTGCCAAATCTCATAGTCAAAGTAAGCAACTATTGCTAACAAAATCTTGATGGACTTGCCCATAGTAACCGGTGAAAACGTCTCATCATAGTCTATACCATGAATTTGTTTGAAACTTTTTGCCACTAGTCGGTTCTTATAGGTCTGTACTTTACCATCCATGTCAGTTTTCTTCTTTAAAACCCACTTGCACCCTATAGGTTTTACCCCTTCGAGTGGATCAACTAAAGTCAATACTTTATTTTGATACATGGATTCCATCTCGGATTTCATGGCCTCTAGCCATCTCTCGGATTCTAAATTGTTCATAGCATCTTGGTAGGTTAGAAGCTTATCATAATCCGTAAGCATCACATCACCATCTTGAGTCAAAAGAAATTCATAATTTCTCCCGGGCTTATGGTGAATCCTACTAGATCTACGAATAACCTGTGTTTCTTGGACAAGATTACTTTCAATATTTTGATGTACATCCTGATCTTATTCCAACTCTGGTTCAATATTATCATGTGGATCTCGATCTTCATCGAGATGTATTATCCTACCACTGATTTTCTTAGGAAGTAGTTCTCCCTCAAAAAATACAGCGGCCCGAGCAACAAACCCTTTGTTCCCCGAAGGATTATAAAAACTATTCCCTAGTCTCACTTGGGTATCCCACAAAATAGCATCTATCTAATTTTGGTCCAAGCTTGTCAGAGGCTAAACGTTTTCCAAACGCTTCACATCCCCAAATTTTCATAAATGACATGCTTTGACATTTATCACTCTATATCTCATATGGAGTATTTTGAACAGCTTTAGTCGGAACTTGGTTAAGTGTATATGCAGCCGTTTTTGGAGCATAACCCTAGAAACTGAATGGAAGATCCGCATGACTCATAAGTGATCGCACTATGTCCAACAAGGTATGATTTCTCCTCTCAGAATCTCTATTCCATTGAGGTGTTCCAGAAGGAGTAAGTTATGATACACTATCACACTCCTTCAAGAAACTCTTGAAATTGAGGTTTAAGTATTCTCCTTCACGATCTGATCATAAAACTTTTATACTTTTCCCTTGTTTTTCTTTTCTACTTCGGCCTTATATTCGTTGAACATTTCAAAAGAATCGGATTTGTGCTTCATAAGAACCACATATCCATATCTACTGAAATTATCAATAAATGTTATGAAGTAGTATAATCCCGTACTTGCCATCATACGCATTCGACCACATACATCATTATGTATGAGTCATAATCATTCGGTGGCCCTTTTACCTGATCAGGTAAAAGACGCTTTAGTCATTTTGCCAATAAGACAAAGTTCACATCTTCCATATGATTCAAAATCAAACTTATCCAAGTATTCATCTATATGTAACTCAAAAATGTGTTTCTCATTAATATGGCTTAAAGACAATGTTAAAGGTAATGTTTGATGTGAGTCAACTTAGAACATAAAAATTGTAAACTAATTGTGCAACATTATAAGTCTTATCATTGAAATAGAATAAACAATTATTGTTTATTTAATTAAAATAAAAACCTTTCTTGTCCTTATAAGAAATTAACTTAACGTATCCGCTAAAGGCAGGCACGTAATAACAATTTATCAAGTTCTCAATCTCGCCTTAATGGGCAACATTAGGTATCGAGTTCCTTCAACTAGAACAACAACTTTTGCTCTAATTCTAACCCGATACATGAAGCTTGACCATTGCTAGTCTTCTTCTTTAGATCTTCCAAACAAGCTCGACAATTTAACTTCCAATCATCCAGTTATTTCCATAGAAATGACAATCACCTCCTTTAGAAACACCACTATCAGGCTTCAAAAGCCCTTTGGGATTGGACTTTGGTTTGACACCGAATAAGACCAAATCTTCATGTTGCATGTCCACTTTCCTTTCCCATTTGCATTCCATGTGTACATCATCAATATGGACATAATTCATGCCTTTACCGTGTTATTTTCAGCAGTTCTAAACATGCTTAACAACTCAATGAGTGTTCTATCTATTTCATTACTTTTTTTCTTAACAAACTAAGAATAGAAGTTGTTCAAAGATTATTTGATCAAATCAAGCTGAGTCTCTAGACTAATCTTGAAACCCAAAATATCAAGGTACATATACCTATCATCTTTAGAACATGTGGTCCAACCGGATATCATTCTCCCATTAATGCAAAAGTATGGTGCCTTATTATTGTCAAATCTATCTGACGAGCCTATCCTTCAAACATCCTTTGAAGGTGCTCAATCATATCATAAACATCATTATGCTCTTGTTGCTTCTAAAGCTCAACACTCATAAATACAAGCATGAGACATGAAACATCAGTTGCATAATTAATTTGCTTCTGGTAAGCATTTTGTTCTGCACATTTTTCATTCTTAGCTAGAAGAAATAAGAGAGGGGTTTGAGAAACATCCTTGAACCCGAGGATAATCCTCAAGTTCCCATGTCAATCGAGGAAATTATTTCATGTCAGCTTGTCCTTCTCAAGGACTATTATATAGAGAAGTTATTTGTGTTATTTGTCATTTGATATCTATAATATTAAAGTGCATAAAATGACTTTGTCTACAGATGATCATTAAATTATATTGAAGTGATTATTCATATATATATTCATAATATATATCTCCCACTATTTTTATTAAATTAATAGCCCTAACTATTAGTTCGGAAAAAAATATATTCTATATCCTTTCTAGTGAGTCAAGATCCATATTTCACCATGTGTTAGGTCAGCTTTGGCTTTTCTCCTAAAACATGATTATTTAGGTAGACTATATTTGTCAATTATATCAACTATATAACTCTTTGATAGCTTGGTGGAACAACACTTATTCATATTTATCTAATAAATCTCACCAAACTCTATGCCTCTAAGTTCACAATCCTATTGTGATAACTTGGTTAAGTCAAACCCAATAGTCAAAAAGTATCAATATACTTCAACACATATCCCAAGATAGATAAGAGTACTTCACTTTGGCGAACCCACTCCTAATCGATCTAGGGGCTAACACATTGGACTTATTGGAAGGCATCCGATCAACTTAATATTAACTTTAGGGTTCTGTTAATTTTAAAACGATCATGATCCCATCATAAAGAGATTCCCATTTTTTTCTTAAATAAAATACTTCAAATCAATATTCATCAATGATTTGATTTTCAGGTAGTGAGGGAGTCACAACGGTCTCGCTTAAAACCCACAACCTTACAAGTTCAATGAACTCGCTTTTGACAAAATCGCCCCATGTCAGAAACAAAGAAAATTTGTATTTTATTCTGTGTTTCATAAACACGAGAATCTCATAATCATTTGTTCATTTTAAAATCTTGAATCTTTCCAGATTTTATCTTAATTAGCAAGCATGGCATGAGTATCGTATGTAATACATACATCCTTAATATAATTAAACATGCATATTTATAAACTACTCTACACATACATTTATCATATGCGCATATATATATATATATAGTGCAATAAATAAATGTGGTTGGTTATGGCTTCATCCTATGTGATCTTTATCAAGCTAATGACAAAGATCTTGGTCAATCTAAGGTGGAAAATAAATACAGGCTAACTATGACATGTCTTCCTTCTTGTATTGCTTCCTTGGATGGCCACCGTGTGGGATTACCCTTGATCTTCAAATCTTCATGTCTTCATGTACATTACAATAATTAAATATGAAAACTAATCTAATGAACTTACAAGAAGAACTCGAGTTACATTCGAGATTCAATAATTACAAGATTAAACGACATGCAAGCCGTATTTGATAAACCAAAACCATTAACCTAAGGTCATAAGCCATAACCATCCACCATGCTCAATTAACACAAATAACATGTTAAAACACATAATCTGATCTTAACATATCATACCCATCATGATCTAATCATAAAAACCAAATATTGAAAAAATTAGAAAATTTGAAATTAAATCTGATAACATTAAATCGCAGATTACAGTGCCTAAATGACGTCAAACGCCTTACAGATCCGTCGATGATAGCTATACCTATCAGTTACATTCAGACGTGGGTTTTCATATGAAATAGCATATTCGTTCGTCAAAATCGGACACCAGACACAGATTTCAGCAAATCCGCTACATCCGATTCAACATCGTATCAAATATGATCCATATAATAAGAAAAAAACAAAACATGTATATATCAGTATATATACATATTATATAATCATCATATGATTATACAACTCTCATGAATATCATATATTCAAAACGTATATATACATATGCATATATAAACATAACAACATGTAAAACATACAAAATCGCATACATAAGAGTCATGTAATATTGTATACATGTTATCATCATAAAACCAGTAAACACATAAATGAATTAAATACTTTTCGCAAGTAGCTCTGATGACATTGATGGGTTTCGAGCACATAAACGCAACGGAAACAATAATAAAAAATGTAAAAAATCAGAATTTTCAAAACCCACCGCAGGATCCATGCGAAAGACATATATTTAATTTGTAGATCAGATTGTTTACCTTAAGAAGCTTTACCAATTTGTTGACTAATGGAGATCCAAAGCTTGTTCAATCACCACGCATCCCGCTCTCGCGATCTAAGCTCTATCGGTATCCACACGAATGCTTGAACGCAAGGATTGGATCTGTACTAACACATGATCGTTTCTTCTTGCTCTCTCCATCTTCTCTCTTGGTGGCTAGGGTTTTAGTAAAAGTCTTTCTCTCAAAATCATCCACACAAGAGATATTATATAGAGAGTAGAAAAATGAATTATAACTCTTAACTAATTAGAAGTTATTATTAATTTGGAATTCCTATTTGTATTATAATTAAGTCTCACTTAATTATTTAACAAATAAATTTTATAAATAATATTAGTAAATTCGAATATCAATATTTATCTGAGTAATTAAGTCATACTTAATTAATATTATTAATAAATTGAATTACTTTAATATAATTTAAATCTAATTTAAATTAAATAATCCTTCAAGCATTCTTAGCGTGTGACCCTATAGGTTATTATTACGTTGGCAACGAATTTTAAATCTAATTTAAAATCGTAAACAATGAGCGGCATCTAGTAATACATCATTGCTACCCAAGTAATAATAATTGAATCGGTGATCGATTAAACCTTTTGTGAATAATGTACAATGTAATATAATCCCTTTAAACAAATATTATAGATTAAACTAGAGGCATGTAATGTGTCATCCTCATCATAGTTTAATCCAAGTTTCCTTGATCAATAAGTGGACTATCATATCAAATCAACATTTGAGTGTGGCCACGCATTTCATAGTCTAGCTCACACAAGAAGCCAATAATATCACTCCTAAAATAGGAGGGTTAAATCCCATCTAGATCATTCATATTTCTCACACGATTCATAATATACCCAATGTCCACTTTTATCATTACCCGGTCAAGGATAACTTTTAATGGAATCAATGTATATTAATTCTCGTATAGAAATATAATGACTTCAGGTCTAAGGACCATTACATGATTATCACTTTGAGAATTACTTATGACACAACAGACATGTAGAATCTCACATTGGGTCTGTCCAGCACCATGTACATATACATCTGCCTATATTTTTGACTTTAGTATCACTATACTTATGATCAATGAGATATGATCATCAGTCAACAAACACATCAGTCTTAATGCATTATTATTGTCCCTTAATAATAATACTCGACTAGGGACCTTTAGGAATATTGATACTTTTCTCATAATCTCATTTCTAAGTCACGTACTGAGAGATATGGAATTGCATATCATATTCCAAGGACATTTAGTAATCTAACTTTTATATTGTAGTAGATTAAAAATTAATAAATTATAAAGAGAATAATCAATAGAACATAAACATTAATAATCCTAATGCCTTAAACTAAAATATCATAGTGTGTCTCTAGGGCACAAACACTAACACATAAAATATTTATTTTTATCACTTATATTTTTCTTCAATTTATTTTCTACTATTCAAAATAGAGATTTGCTAGAGTTATCAAAATGAGATTTAATCTGTAATACTTTTTTATGAAATGATTGGTCCATCATTCATAAATATCCGTTCACAAATTATAATTTGTCACGTGTTATCTGGGACCAATTTCGGTACAAAGTTTTGGGACATGTAGCATAACTCTTTATATATATATATATATATAATAAAAACATATAATTAAAAATCATTCATGTTAAAAATAATCCACAATGATAGGCCCGCTGAGCTGACTTGAAAATGAGGTCGACAATGACACCAAAGCCATGTCTAACATGGAAACAAGCTCCTACAAGGAAGATTCCAAAATCCACCATCTTGAGGAGTCTTACTTACCATCTAAGTGGAAGACTTGCTCATCAAGTCTCTCAACCCTAGTCTAACCCTAAACTCAACCTCTATATAAAGGGCTCTACCCTTCAACCTAGAAGTACGTTTTTGTCTTGATTCTCTGTAATATAGATATACATAGGCATCTTGTGAGGACCGGGTAGTCTCGAACAAAGGCGTAACCATTAAAGCTCAAAGCTCAAAAATCCTAGCATTACATACAAAAGAAACCCTAATTTTTATTCCACAATATTTAGTGTCGTCTGTGAGAAAACAACATGTTAGGTCACACACACTGTAGAAGGGGGTTGAATACAGTGTTTACTACAATCAAATCGAATTAAAGAACACAAGTAAACAGAACACAGATTTTATTCAACACAATTAAACTCTATTACAATATGGAACTGTCCTCTCTCAGTGATGAACAAATTATCACGAGATTTGCTAGGGTTACAGTGAATAATATTTTCGATTAAGATAACACATATAGTGTAAACCCTATGTCTGTATTTATATACTACACATTTACAAGATAAGTTCTAATTGATATTGAATATAATTCTGCTTCCTAAAATATATCAATCAGTTATCTTTTCTTCCAAGTATTCTATTCTTCATAGAATTCTTTCTTCATGCATATTTCTTCTTACGTTTATGTTGATCTTCTTTCCTTCAATCAGCCGCCTGCCTTATCTGAAAGTCTCCTTAAGTCCTGATATTATCTCCTGATAAATATCTCCTAATAACTTAAGTTCTGATAACTTAAGTCCTGAATTCAGTATTAGTACTGATTTCCAGTTAGGTACTGATTTGTCCTGTTAGTTAAGATCTGAAAACTAAACACAAATCATATAACACATAACATCACAAATATATCTAACAATCTCCCCCAACTTGTAAATTAGCATAATATACAAGTTCAACAGATATTTGATGATGTCAAAAACATTAAGTACAAATGCATGAGAATTTGACTAGATAACTACAACTTACAGTCCTTGTAGCTTTACCATTTTAAGGTCTGATAACAGCTTCAGTCTGTATACACTTCAGAATTTAAGCAGTTGTAGATCTTCGACTTGGCTTCAATTTCTGATCTCTTTGATGTCAAGAGTTGTTCTGAGATTGTTTTTCAACAAACATCTCTCAGCATATTCAAGTTCATTGACCATCCTCCTTTTAGCATTTATCAATTCAGCTGTATCTTCACCAGTTTGAAAAATAGCTGCTCTGAGATCATTTATCTTAGCTTTTCTTATGTCCTGATCAAGTCTGATCATATATGTCTTGTTAGACTCTAGATTGAATTCCACAGCCATATAACCCAGAAAAGTAGTTATGATATTAGCAGTGTTAGGCTTCATTTCAACAATATCACCTTTGTGATCTCTGTACTTGGGATAATATGGGCTGTTAGACTTTACAGAGTAAAGCTTCTTCTGTCTTTGAATTTGTGACTTTAAATAACCTACAACACCATCTGTTAATCTATTTTTTACTTGAAGTAGGAATAGAACATGTTCCAGTTTTTCAAAATACTTCAACGAAATAGCATTTTGCCTGATATGGAATACCCTTCCATCTGTCATAAAATATACCAAGATATGTTCTTTCAAACCATAATGGTAAACCATTTGTACAGATTCAAGTTGATTCAATCTTTCAAGAGTTGCTCCTACTCCTGGTTCACTTAAGGAAGTTGGATCATTGGTAGTGTTGTGTATTCTCCTTTCATCAGAACTACCCAATCCAGATTTATCTCTTGCTTCCTTTCTTGTAACAACTCTTGCTTTAAAACAACTTGATGTAGTCTTCAAAGGTTGAGTCTTTTTAGCTTTGGTGAATCCTGGTAAGAGTATCTTTGAAGGTTTAACATGAGCAATGTCAGAGGTTTCCTTTTCCTTAACTTCTGATATCAAGTCAACTTGAGCTATGTCAGAGATTGCTTGCTTCATTGTCATATCAGAGTTTACTAAGTCTTGACTCTGAACAACATGAGTCATGTCAAAGGTTGTTTGAGAAATCTTCTTATGCAACAGAGTAAGACTAGCATCTTCATTATCAATTATTTCTTCATCCATGACTGACATATAAACCTTTACAGGTTCATCAACTTTTTCTTTGCCCTTGGACCCTGAATCTATTTCCACTTGTGATTTGGCTTTGGTTGCCTCAGAATTTGTTCTTTCCTTTATCACAATACCCATAGGCTTTGGAAATTTCTTTTCAACAACAGAAGCTTTAGGTTTTGTCTTGACACTTTCTGCTTTGAGTCTAGCTTCTTCTTCCTTTATACTCTCAAAGTCCATTCCTGGATTTTCTTTAAGAAATAATTCCTTTGAAATTTCTTCATCAAGTTCCAGATGTTCACCGGAACTTATCCTTTTACCAGTATCAGAACTTATTCTTCTCCCAGTATCAGAACTTGTTCCTTGTCTTGAAGTTCTAGCTTTACTTGATAAAAACCCTTTGCCTTGACCTTGACCTCTACCCTTTTCAGAGTTTCCCTGGTCATCATTTCCATCATCCTTTCCCTTCAATGTCTGAATAGATTTGTATTTGGACTTAATCACTTTCTCCCCCTTTTTGGCATTAACAGGTAAATGAAGAGAGACAAGCAATTCCACTGAGGATTGGATCTCATTGAGTTTAGTTTGCTGAGAAGCTTGATTCTTTAGAATTTCATCAATTTGAGTTTGTTGCTTCTCTTGAGTTTTCTCAATGTAGGCAATTCTGTCAAAGGTCGGCTTGAAAAATCTGTTCTTTTCAAGTTTCACATTCATATCTTGTTGGATCAAGGTTTCTTGAATTTTGTTCACCTTGGCATGAGTTGTTGAGTGTAGACCTTGAAGGTGCCTGTAACTCTCAGTTGTGCCTTAAAATCATCATTTATCAGCATTTCATCAGCTTTTGCCAGATGCTCAGCAAGAATCTTTTTAGAAGGAACAAAACTAACTGTGTTCCATTCCTTAGTCCACTCCTTTCCTCTAGGAGTTTCACTCCAAGGTACTGGTGCTTCCCCTCTAACAAACTTCTTGACTAAATCAGCTTTACTAACTGTTTGTTGAGGTGCATGTCCTGATGGACCAGCTGCATCAACATCTAAATTAGCAGCTGCTTCACCAGTAGTTTCAGCATTATCAGCATCAGAACTTATAGATCCAGCAGTATCAGCATCCTCTAATAGAATAGCAGTATGTGAGGCAATCGAGGTTTCAACATTATCCTCTAAATTCTGATATGCAGCCAAGTTCTGATCAACATCCAAAATTGGTGTTGTTGGTGGAGTGAATTGAGTTGCTGGAGCTTCCAAGTACAGAACCTCAGGCACAATCAAGTTATGAATACCAATTTCAGCACTTGTACCTGGGTCTTCAGTATGTACTTGTTCAATTATAGGTGACACGGGAGATGTAGGCACTCTGTCTTGACCAGTTTCTGGTTGTGCAGATGGAAGTGATTTAATAACAATTGGTTCTGTTGGGATCAGAGATTCCTGACCCCCTTCCTTAGCTGCTTTCTCTTCTTCTGAATCTGACTCAACTGTGTCCCTAAGAGCTCTTTGCTTTTTCATTTTCTTCAAGGGTGGAGACACTGTAGGAGCTTTATCATCAGAATTTAACTTTCTAAGCCTTTTGAGAGGCCTAGAACTCCCAGTTACAGTATCTTTCTGAGAAGAGACCTTCTCAGCTTCGATAACAACAGGTTCTGATGTTTGAACCTGTTCCTCAGTTATTTCCTCAAATCAACAGAATTTAATCAAAACATTCATCACAAAATAAAATTAAAAATCGATGAAGTAAAGATTAATAAATTGCAATTAAACATGCACAGTCACATAATTTGAGAAACAAAGAACAAATCTTGCAATTAAAGAAAATTTCATTGATATATCAGATGAGTACATTTCATGAAATTTATCAATTACATGCAAAAATTACAAGATAGGCCTATTCTATGATTCTTAACATCAACAGCCTTAGTCCTAGTCTAAGAAGCCTGATAAAGCTAATGGTGAAGAGAAACGGATGGATGACAATTAATTCTTCTTCCTACTTTCAACAAAGAGAACAGCAAGACGAATGATTTGCTCCTGCTGTTTAAGAATACGAAGATGAACTTCTCTTTGGAAAGACAACAGATCATTTTTAATGTTCTCTGGAAGTTGAATCCAGATGACGAATGGAATGTTGTTGATAGGATATGAAGTCGGAATTATATTTCGAAAGATAGTCACAATTTCTGTGCCATAACAGTAATACCAACTAAAATGTGCCATTGTTTGAGAGAAATGAACATATGTGGTTTTACTGATGAATGATCAGTCATTTAAATAGGCAATGGAATACTAAGGGACGCGAGGACTGGTTAAAAATTACAAGTAAAAATAATGACCCCTCGACTCCCTAGACTGGTGTGTAATAATAACAGTCAGTAAAAGATCTAAAGACGGAGTTAATGGGCATGGGATATAATAACAATTAATGTGCGCATGCAGTTTTTCATGACATACACGCTAACCACTAACCCATAATGATTATGACTGTTTTATCTCACATAAACCAATATTCTGTAAAAATATGATCGTTCAAGTAATGACCAAAAATAAACCAAGTAAATAAATACTGCCACGTCAGCATCAGAACTTGATTAATATCAGAATTTAAAAGTCATCAGAATATGGCTTCTTAACTCGAAAAGTGAATGTTTATTCCTGTAATTCTTCACACAAATACTGATATGGTTACATCAGAACTTAATCATCAGAACTTCCATCAGAACTTGTCCTCAGAATTTATGCAACAGACACTTATACTATTCATCTAAAACAACATTTATCACCACAGTAATTTTCATCATTCATATGGAGTGTAAGTGTGTGCATTAAGCTAAATATCAGACAAAGAGTAAAGTCTGATTCACTTCAGTACATCTTATAAATAAGGCATAACTAAGAACTTTGCTCAAAATCTGTCATTATTCAGAAGTCTACTATAGAATGAATTCATGCATGAGTCTACCTCAACTGTTTGGTGCTCATTTTATGCATCTTTTGAAATTCCTTTTTACAGTGGCTTCTCAGTATAAGTGAGTCATGACTGCTTATCAGAATTTATGGTGCTAACAGAGTATTTCTCCAGTAATCATAGAGTGTGAAAAGTCACCAAGAAAATTTTATTTTGTTTTTCTAATGCATATTACTTAATACCAGCAATGCACTTGGGTTTTCCCTTCCATATTTTTACTCTAGATCTCAAAGGAGTACCTGATATTTATTTCTTTTTGTTTTTTTTTCTTTTGATAAGTGAGGCTTATCAGCACTTAGTACATCCATCAGATTTACTAACATCAGAACTTAACAGATAAGAAGCACTATTCTAGTTTTTGACTTAGTAATAAGATACATAAAGTAAACTTCAACTAAGCTCAGTATCAGAATTTGCTAGTGTTAAAAGATTTCCACATAAACAATTACTTCAAACATGGGATCTTTAGTATATTAAAGACTACTAGGTCAGCATCTAGCACAGTTATCCTCATTGGATTGAATAGTCACAGAAACATTCATATCACTATCAAAGTTTAGAAATTCACATCAGACAACAATCAACACTTCAGCAAATTTAAATTTAAGCACAGAATACACAGAGATAGTAATATTTGTAAATACTAATCATAAAGTCTAATGTATCAGAACATAAACTAGGCAGATTTAGAAAAAGAACCTGAAACCAATCCAAGTTCATTTACCAATCTTGTAAAAGTAGCTTCACATAGTGGTTTTGTGAAGATATCTGCTAGTTGTTGATCTGTTGGAACAAAATACAATTCCACCATACCTTCATTCACATATTCCCTTATGAAGTGGTACCTAATGCTGATGTGCTTTATGATTGAGTGTTGAACTGGATTACCTGTCATAGCAATAGCACTTTTATTACCACATTAAATAGGGATTTTAGAAAATTCTAACCCATAATCCAGTAACTGATTCTTCATCCAAAGAATCTGTGCACAATAGCTTCCTGTAGCAATGTCTGCTTCTGCAGTTGATGTGGAAATTGACTTCTGTTTCTTACTAAACCAAGAAACCAATTTGCCTCCAAGAAATTGTCAGCTTCCACTTGTGCTTTTCCTGTCAATTTTGCATCCTGCAAAATCTGCATTTGAGTAACCTATTAGCTTAAAGTATGATTCTCTAGGATACCACAATCCCAGATCAGTTGTACCCTTAAGGTACTTGAAAATTCTTTTCACAGATGTTAAGTGAGGTTTTCTTGGATCTGCTTGAAATCTTGCACAAAGACAGGTAGCATACATGATATCAGGTCTACTTACAGTTGGATAGAGTAGTGAGCCAATCATACCTCTATAATCAGTAATATCTACTGATTTACCAGTATCTTTATCCAATTTTGTTGTAGTGGCCATAGGAGTGGATGCACTTGAACAATCTTGCATTCCAAACTTCTTCAACAAATTTCTGGTGTACTTAGATTGACAAATAAAAGTTCCTTCTTCATTCTGCTTGACTTAAAGGCCCAGAAAATAGCTAAGTTCTCTCATCATACTCATTTAATATCTTGACTGCATCAGCTTGGCAAACTTATTACAAAGTCTGTCATTTGTAGAACCAAAAATGATATCATCAACATATATTTGCACCAAAAGTAAGTCCTTTCCATGGTTTAGATAAAACAGTGTTTTGTCAATAGTCCCTCTGTTAAATCCACTTTTCAAAAGAAATTGAGCTAATGTCTCATACCATGCTCTTGGAGCTTGCTTAAGGCCATAAAGTGCTTTATCAAGTCTGTAGTCATGATTAGGAAATTTTGAATCTACAAAACCTGGAGGTTGTTCAACATATACCTCTTCTTTCAATTCTCCATTGAGAAAAGCACTTTTTACATCCATTTGAAAGACTTTAAACTTCTTGTGAGCAGCATAGGCCAAAAATATCCTTATGGCTTTCAATCTAGCAACTGGTGCAAATGTTTCATCATAATCAATTCCCTCATGTTGAGAGTATCCTTTTGCAACTAGCCTTGCTTTATTCCTTGTAATTATGCCATCAGTGTCAGTTTTGTTTCTGAACACCCACTTTGTACCAACAACAGACCTGTTCTTTGGTCTTGGCACTAGGGTCCAGACTTTATTTCTTTCAAATTCATTTAACTCTTCCTGCATTGCTTGCACCCAATCAGCATCTTGAAGAGATTCTTCCACTTTCTTTGGTTCATTCTGAGAAAGGAAAGAATGATAGAGACATTCATTTGATATAGCTGTTCTAGTTCTGACACCTGCATCAGGATTTCCAATAATTAAGTCAGGTGTATATGCTTTAGTCGACTTCCTTGCAGATGGAAGGTTATCTCTAGAACTGGATGCTCCCCCATGATTCATGCTGTCTCCATCAATATTTTCTGATGCTCCCCCTGAAATTATGCTCTCTGAGGTGGATCCTTCGAAATTTGAGTTTCCAGAAATATCAGAACATGAGTTTCCAGAATCATCAGAACTTTGCCCATCAAAACTTGAAAAGCCTGTTGTAGGTTCTGATGCTTCTTGAGATGTGGTTAGATCTTCAATATGCCCCCTGCACAGGTGCATTTTCCTTAGGCGTAGTCACCACAGTTTCAATAACATCAGAGTTTAATCTATCAGAGTTTGTAGTATCAGGATTTAGACTGTCAGGATTTACAGAATCAGAAATTAAAACTTCATTTTCGAATCTCAGCTGATCATGATCATTGAAATCTTCAAGTCCAGTAATTTTCTTATCATCAAAAGAGACATTGATAGATTCCATGACAAACCTTGTTCTTAAATTGTAGACTCTCAAGGCTTTTGTAGAAAGTGGATATCCAACAAAAATTCCTTCATCATCTTTTAGATCAAATTTGGATAGCTGTTTAGGATGAGTCTTAAGAACAAAACACTTGCATCCAAATACATGAAAATACTTCAGATTTGGCTTCTTTTTCTTCACCATCTCATATGGTGTTTTTCCATGCTTGTTGATAAGTGTAGCATTCTGAGTAAAACAAGTAATCTGCACAACTTCAGCCCAAAAGTAGGTTGGTAACTTTTCTTCATCAAGCATAGTTCGTGCAACTTCAATAAGAGTTCTATTATTTCTTTCAACAACTCCATTTTGCTGTGAAGTTCCAGGAGTAGAAAATTCCTGCTTTATTCCATGGTTTTTGCAGAACTCTTCCGTAATCAAATTCTTGAACTCAGTGTCATTATCACTCCTTATAATTTTCACAGAGTCTTTGACCAATTTATCCAGTTGTTTGACATGATCAATCAAGATAGATGCAGTTTCACTTTTTGTGTGCAAGAAATACACCCATGTGTATCTGGTGAACTCATCCACTATGACCATAGCATATTTCTTCTTTGCAATAGACATGACATTCACCGGACCAAATAGATTAACATGTAGTAGGTGATAAGGCTCAAGAATTGATGATTCAGTCTTGCTCTTGAAAGAAGATTTTTTTTGTTTTGCCTTCTAACATGAATCACAAAGGCCATCAGGAGTAAATATTGATTTTGGCAGTCCTCTCACAAGATCTTTCTTGACTAGTTCATTTATATTGTTAAAATTTAAATGAGAGAGTTTTTTGTGCCAATCCCAGCTTTCTTCAATTGATGCTCTACTCAACAGACAGATTGCAGAACCATCAGTACTTGTTGAAATCTTGGCTTTATAAATGTTACCATGCTTGTATCCTTTCAGAAAAACTTTGCCTGTAGATTTGCTCACAACTTCACAGTGTTCTTCAAAGAAATCTACATGATGACCTCTGTCACAGATTTGACTAACACTCAGCAAATTGTGTTTAAGTCCTGAGACTAGAGCTACTTTTTCAATGATGACATTCCCAAGATTGATATTTCCATATCCCGGAGCTTTTCCAATGTTGCCATCTCCATAAGAAATACCTGGGCCAGCTTTCTCCACAAAGTCTGATAGCAGGGCTTTATTTCCAGTCATATGTCCTGAACATCCACTGTCCAGAACTAGGATGTTTTTCTTGTTGCCATGGAATCACAAAGACCACTAATGATTAGTTTTAAGGACCCAGACTTGCTTGGATCCTTTGGCCTTATTAAGTTTGTTAACATTTGCAGCGGATTTAGCATCAGAGTTTATGATAACAGTTTTCTTATCAGAATTTTCATTATCAGACTTTGCATTAGAACTTACACTAGAAGGAACAATGCTAACTTTCTTTAAAGAAGGTTTTATTTGATAATAATCATAGTACAAACTATGATATTCCTTACAAGTATAAATGGAATGCCATAAACTACCATAATGAAAACAAGGATTTTGTGGCATATATCTAACAGACTGACTCTTAACTCCTGACTTTGAAGGTAAGGAGTTTATGTTCTTATTTTTCCTGCAAAAAGAAGCCGGATGGTTAGAATTTCCACAGTTATAATATTTCTTTCTAGGAGCATTAGGAACAGGCTTATAATCATTGCTTTTATTCACACCTTCCTTTCCATTCCTATTTTTCCCAGATGGCTTTACCTTATTTACATTCTTAACATCTTTCAGCTTATGTTTAAGCTGTTTCTTAGTCATTAAGCCTATGTTAACTTCAGTTGGCTTATCCCGTTTTGGTTTTTCAGAAGTTAATTTCTCTTTAACTTTTGATTTATCAATATCAGACTTTACAGCTACAAACTTAACAAGATTTACCTTGGGCTTTTGTTTAATAACTATATGCTCAATTTCTACAGTTCCCTTATCATTCTTATCATCTTCATAACCTAAGCCCTCTTTCCAGTTTCCATTACTCAACAAATTATGAGTTGTTCTGCCAGAGTTAGTCCAAGTCCTGATAATCTCTCTTTCCTTTTCTAACTCAGTTTTAAGAGATTCATTCATTTTAAGCACTTCATCCCTAACATAAAAGGCATTGAAAGGCATAAGTCATAGCCTACTCGTTTATTCGAGTATTTAACTCAACTCAAATAAGAATGTAATAAGTAAATAGTGGATCAAGCATCAGAGAGATCTCACAAAGTAAAATCTGTCAAAGAATAAAGAAACATTGTTCATCTGCAGTCTTGAAGATTCACTGGAAGAAGTTCAAGAAGTTGATCATGCCTCAGTGATATAAATCAAGATCGTGGAATTAATCAAGTGACAGAGATCTCGTCAAGGTATCATTTATTACAAGGATTCAATCAGAACAACAAAGTCAAGACATGAAGAAACGTCACGAAAGTTAGTCACTCATGAACCAGACAGTACATCGAGTGTCAGCATTGAAGTGACGGAATTGATTCATAAGTCTCGAAGATTGTCTGAAGAATGGATGCTGCTCAGAGATAGTATTAATTCTCTATTAATTTAATTAAGTCATATAATTTAATTAAGAAAATAAATTCTATCTGCAAGGATTAATTTATTGATTAATTGAATTAAAGTGATTAATTAATTTAGAATTAATATTAAGGATTTTCAGAATATTAATTGATTAAAATCTGTGATAATTCTAAAAAGACAACTGATTGAACTAGCATGACAATCGGTATGACAATTGATAGTCATACCGAATGTCTTGCTAAGTCAGTTAATTGAATTGATAGAATTTTCAATTAGAATAAAATCAATTAAGTATTCAGAAAAACAATTTCATTTGAACTAATATGACAATCGGTATGACAATCAATAGTCATACCGAAAGTCTTGCTAGTTCATTTTAATTGTCTTCCTAGCTCTAATGAGATTGTCTCACCGAAAGTCATTCAAGCTTAAAAAGATTGTCACTGCAGTTCAACAACTTCGACTGTTTTGATAAATAGAAGCAGAAGACATCATCTCAATATAACACAGCAAAAACAGAGCAGCCAAAAACAGAGAACAAGAAAACACGGCAGAAAAATAAGAGAAAATATTTCATCCTTAATCTGCTTATTCAAGATCAAATATTCTAGCTTGTTAATGTTAAATCCAAACCACTAGAATTACTTATCTTGTTCTTGTATATCAATCTAGCGGATTAAAATCCCTAGAACTTAATCTCAAATCGCTTTTAGCATTTGATCTTTTAATTACAAAAATAGAAAAAGTTCATGTCGAATTTATTCTAAATTTGTAATAATTGATTTGAGATTAAACCCTTGTAATCGATACCGTAGTTGTAACACCTTTCAAGTTTAATAAAAGTTTTATTTAACTTGAATTTTGTTTCACAATTTTATTCCGCATTTTATTCGACGAAACGGTATTGTTTGCATTCAACCCCCCCCCTTCTACAAACAAATTGGGACCTAACAATTGGTATCAGAGCCTTCTGATTAACGTACAAATCTAGATCCTAGACTTTTGTGTTTCTTTCACTTCTTGAATTTTTATTCACTCAAAAATTCATAATGACTACACAAAAAGTTGGAACCGTTAAAATTCCACTTTTCGATAAAGAAAATTATGTGATGTGGAAGAAGAAGATGCTACTGTTTTTACAGGTTGCTAATCCCAAATATTTGCAAGTATTGAAGAAGGGTCCAAAAATACCTATGGTTATTGAACCAGAGGTAATAGAGAATGATGTGGTGATCACCCAAGCGAGAACTTATGTGAAGGATCCTGAGGACTTCTCTCCTGCTGAAATAGAAGAATCTTCCCTGGATGCTAGCCTTCAATTAATCTTAGTAGATTCCCTTAATCCCCTAATGAATAGACATGTGATGAATTGTAAAGATTCCAAACATATCTGGGAAACTATTGAGATTATTAATGAAGGCACAGAGGAAGTTAGGGAGAACAAACTAGAAATCCTAACCTCTGAGTATGAATACTTTAAATCCAATCCAGGAGAAGGAATCACTGAAGTGTTTGAGAGGTACAATGCATTGATCAATAACCTGAATATTAATGGTAAATACTATTCCATCAGGGAGGTCAACAAAAAGTTCCTTTTGACACTGCCAACTCATCTCGAACATAGAATCACTGCCATAAGAGAAGCAAGAGATCTGAGTGAGATTTCTTTGGAAAGGCTCTATGGTGTGTTAAAGACTTATGAGTTGGAGCAGATTCAGCAGAAGGAGGTTTACGGGAAAGGAAGGGTGGTCAGCACGTCTACTGCTCTGGTAGCTGATGAACAACAACAACAACAACCACTATATCAACAACAATCTCAACAGTCAGACAGAATGGTACAGTCTTCCAAGGTTGAAGACAATGTTATAGTAGCAGAATTTGATTCTCCTACTACCAATCAATCAGGAGATGATTATTATTCCTTGGAAGAACTGGAGCAATTGGAGGATGAGTCAATGGCCCTGATTGTCAAGAGATTCTCAAATGTCAGATTCAAAAGGAATCCCAAGTTCAAGTACAAGTCCAACTACAACAGATTCCAGAAAGGTGGATCTTCATCCTCTAACACCAGCAGTGGTGGGTATAAAACAGGGATGGTTGATCGAAGCACCATCCGATGCTTCAACTGTAATGAGTTGGGACACTTTGCCACAGAATGCAGAAAGCCAAAACAGGCAAGGAAGAACTCTTATGATTCTAATCAGAAGAGTAAATCTGAAAGGGCGTACCTGGCAAAGGGAAGAAGTTGGGATGATACTGACAGTGAAGATGAAGAAGTTGGGAATCTTGCTCTCATGGCTAGTGATGCAAGCACCTCATCGTCAAGAAAAGAGGTAAAACTTTCTGATGCTGAAATGGTTTATCATCTAAGAGGTAACTTAGATTGTGCTCGTCGTGATAATGAATTGTTAAATCAACAAATCAAAGACCTTGAGAAAGAGGTCAATGAATTAAGACTTGTGCACATTAATCAAGATAAACTTAAAGACCAAGTATCTTTTCTAGAGAATAGAGTTGACTGTTATAGACAACTCGAAACTATTCTCAAAGACAAGATCACCGGTCTTGAGGCTAAGGTTAAAGCTTACTTTAATTCTTGTTCGAAGTCCAAAGAGTTTTACAATAAGCAAGCTGTTAATCAAACACATGGAATAGGTTATGATTACAATGCTGCTATTGGAAAATTAGGCATAAACTCCCCTCTTCATGTATGTGCTAAAGGCAGGGAAGTACCACATGTGCTTAAGGGTGTTGATGAACCCCTCTATAAGGAATCAATTGCTGAACCATTTGATGAGACTTCTTTTATTATTCAAGAAGAAATTCGTGCTGAAGATAATGCTAATGGGAAAACTGTCTCCAAGTCAAGTGTGTCAAAAGTTCCAGTCAAGGTTGTGAAAGCAACTGAGACTAACTCAGACACACATGAGTTGGATAGCACAAATGCCATGTCTACCATGCATAAGTTGCCTATTGTTAATCCTTCTCATAAAGCATGTGGTGTTCCTGATTGTATGTCTTGTGCTTTTAATCTGTTGTTTGCTTATTTTAATGGTAAGCATGCTTCTAATGATAAGACTACTCCTCGTCAGCATGTGAATAATAGAAAGCATGATAGGTCTAAGACTGCTAGTCCTCCTAAAGTTAGAAAGGAGACATTTGTGCCTAAGCCTAAACATAAATCTGATAAGGCTGTTTTAAAGGTCAAATGTTCAGTCATTGAGAATGTTGAGAATAGTGAAATTAAGAATGTTGTTTTGCCTGATAAAGGCCAATTTTACAAGTATGCCGGACCCAGCCAAGCTTGGGTTCCGAAGAAGTTCTAATCCATTTGTATTGCAGGGCATTAAACAGGTACAACCGGTAGTGTGGATTCTTGACAGTGGATCGTCAAGACATATGACCGGAGATAGAGCCCTGCTATCAAATGTGGTTGAGAAAGCTGGCCCAGTGGTTACCTTTGGAGATAACAGCAAAGGTTTAACGGAGGGATATGGCTGTTTGCAAGCTGGAAATGTTATCATTGAAAATGTATATCTTGTGCAAGGACTTGAACACAATCTGCTTAGCATTAGTCAGTTCTGTGACAACGGCTACAATGTTTTATTCGATAAGCTGAAGTGTCAGATTCTGCACAAGAAAAGTGAAAAACCCTCTTTAATGGGAATACGGAAAGGAAATCTGTTCGTAGCTGACATGAACTCTGGAAGCAATCTTGAAGTCAATTGTTTCTATGCAAAAGCATCGTCAAATGAGAGTTGGCTATGGCACAAGAGACTTTCCCATCTCAATTTCAAGACAATGAATTCTCTTGTCAAAAGAGAACTGGTAAGAGGTCTGCCTCAGCTGGAATTCTCTCCAGAAGGACTATGTGAGGCTTGCCAGAAAGGAAAGTCAAAGAAAGCAAGTCACAAAGGCACTGACACATCTTCCATAACTGGTGTTCTGCAATTATTGCACATGGATTTATTTGGACCAGTTAATATCCTTTCTATGTCAAAGAAGTGTTACTGTCTTGTGATAGTTGATGACTATTCCAAGTATACGTGGGTTTTGTTTCTTCACTCTAAGGATGAAACACCACAAGTTGTGATTGATCATATCAAGATGATTGAGTTAGATTCTAACGTCCCTGTTAGAGCAATAAGGTCAGATAATGGAACAGAATTCAAGAATGCACTTCTAAATGGATTCTGTACAGACAAAGGGATTACCAGACAATTTTCAGCTCCTAGAACCCCTCAGCAAAATGGAGTGGTAGAAAGGAAGAATCGTACATTGATTGAAGCTTCAAGAACGATGTTAAATGAATCAGGTCTTCCAATGTACTTTTGGGCTGAAGCTGTCAATACTGCATGTTATACTCAGAATCGAACTCTAATCAACAAAGACTTCATGAAAACTCCTTATGAGATTTTGAATGAACAGAAACCTTCTATCAAATACTTTCATGTATTTGGTGCCAGATGCTTCGTGCTCAAGGATGGAGATGATCGTCGTGGTAAGTTCGAGGCAAAGGCATATGAGGGTATTTTTGTTGGATATGGAAGAAGATCATATAGAGTGTATATCATTGATCAACACAAAGTAACTGAAAGTGTCAATGTTACTTTTGATGACACTAAACTCCCTAGTATCCAAACTGAAGATCCTTCTGAGAAACTGAAGTTTGATGATATGTCAGATTCAGAGTCAGAACATGGTCAAGAACCTGAGGTTGTTGCTGTTGAAGAACCTGTTAATCCTGATATTACTCAAGGTAATAGTGATGGAAACTCTGGAAATAATGGAGATACCACTGCTACTGACGGAGAATCTTCAAGTCAACATGGCAACAACTCAGGGGGAGATGCTGAAGGATCATCTAGTAGGACACAACATCACAATGAATTTCAAGGCGAATCATCAAGATCAAATCTTCCAAGACAGACAGTCTGGAATAAAGCTCACCCTTTTGAGTTGATTATTGGTGATCCAGATGTTGGAGTCAGAACTAGACGTGCTACTCAAAATGAGTGTCTGTTCTCAGGATTTCTTTCTGAGATAGAACCTAAGAAAATTGAAGAAGCACTAACTGATCCAGATTGGGTGATTGCTATGCAAGATGAACTCAATCAGTTTGAAAGTCAACAAGTCTGGAAACTGGTACCTAGGCCTGTACACAAGAAAGCTGTTGGTACAAGGTGGGTATTCAGGAATAAACTAGATGAAGATGGTGTGGTTACAAGAAACAAGGCAAGACTGGTAGCTAAAGGGTATTCTCAAGCTGAAGGTATTGATTATGATGAAACCTATGCTCCAGTGGCTAGACTTGAGGCCATAAGGATATTTCTGGCATTCGCAGCATTTTCAAACTTTAAAGTTTATCAAATGGATGTCAAGAGCGCCTTTCTGAATGGAAAGTTGGATGAAGAGGTATATGTAGAGCAACCTCCTGGTTTTGAAGATCCAGATCATATGGATTTTGTCTTCTTTCTTTTCAAGGCTATCTATGGGCTAAAACAGTCACCAAGAAAATGGTATGACACTCTCTCTGAATTTCTTATTGAAAATAGCTTTATTAGAGGTGTCATAGACAAAACTCTCTTTTCTAAGAAACATAAGAATGATACTATATTAGTCCAAGTCTATGTGGATGATATAATATTTGGGTCTACTAATGATAATCTCTGTAAGAGATTTGCTAAGTTAATGCACAGCAAGTTTGAAATGAGCATGATGGGAGAGCTGAAGTTCTTTCTTGGATTACAAGTAAATCAAAGGTTAGATGGAACATTTATTTGTCAATCCAAGTATCTCAAGGAACTCCTCAAAAAGTACAATCTAGAGGATTCTGCATCAGCAAGAACTCCATCAACTACAGCTGTCAAGCTTGGACCATGTGAAAACTCCATTAAGGTAGATGTCACAAGCTACAGAGGTATGATTGGCTCGTTACTCTATCTTACTGCAAGTAGACCAGATATTATGTATGCTACATGCATATGTGCAAGATTCCAAGCGGATCCTAGAGATATTCATCTCGTTGCTGTTAAACGAATCTTAAGATATCTTAAGGGAACACCAAATCTAGGTATTTGGTACCCTAAAGAATCTGGTTTTAACCTTGTTGGATATACAGATTCAGATTACGCAGGAAGTGTTGTTGATAGGAAAAGCACCTCAGGAAGTTGTCAATTCCTAGGAAGCAGGCTAGTCTCATGGTACAGCAAGAAATAGCAAACAGTTTCCAACTCAACGGCCGAGGCTGAATATATTGCTGCTGGAAGCTGCTGTGCTCAGATCTTGTGGATTAGGAATCAACTACGAGACTATGGCTCTGTATTGAACAAGATTCCTATTTTATGTGACAATACAAGTGCAATAGCCATCACCAACAACCCTGTGCAGCACTCGAGGACAAAGCACATTGACATCAGGTATCATTTTATTAGAGAGCACGTCATGAATGGTACTGTTGAACTATTTTTTGTTCCAACAGAAGAACAAATAGCAGATATTTTCACTAAACCACTTGACGAATCCACATTTACCAGATTAGTTGGTAAATTGGGCATGTTAAATAGTTTTAGTGATTAACTTAATTAATATCTGGAATCTGTTCTTGAATGAATTTACAAATAAATTTTTTTCATAAATGAAAAATTCATTTGCAAATTTATTTTATCATTTTATCATATTTCTTGCTTATTTCTATGTAATATATATTATCTTATCTATGGTTATTTACTCTACTTGTTAATTGAAAATATCTCAGAATATTTTATTTCCTCTAAAAATATTTTTCTATGAATTTTATTTGCTAAAATTCAACAGAAATCTATTTTTTATAAAAATAATTAATTCTGATATATTATCTTTGTTTCTGTAAAAATTATAAGTTTTACTATTTCAGTTTTACTATTTCAGTTTTACTATTTTTGAAATGAAGGTTCAGTACTTAATTAGCTGTCTGTACATATTCATTTTATTTTAATACTGCAAAGACTATCGGCAAGACAATTAAAATTGTCTTGCTGAAAATCATTTCAGTATTCTTGTAAATATAAATATGTTAATAGTTATTTTATATTAATACTAGAAAGACTATCGGCAAGACAATTGAAATTGTCTTGCTGAAAATCATTTTAGTATATAATGATTGCTTATTTTAAAATATCAGATTAATTTTATAACTGGCAAGACAATCGGTAGGACTATTGATTGTCATGCCAGTAATAAAATTAATATCAGAATTATTTTGTACTGGTATGACAATCGGTATGACTATCAGATTGTCATACCAGTTATATTTTTAATACTCTTTTTATTTTGTTTTATTTTCCTTCTTTTAGCCTGGTATGACAATCGGTATGACAATCCCGGATTGTCATACCAGCTGTTATATAAGGCTTGTACTGCTTTGTTTTCAACCATTTTAATCACAGCAGTTCATTTTCGAAAAATTCTAACAGTTTTTCACTCTCTTTTTCTCTCTTCTCTCTCCTCGAACACCATCAATCCAAATTTTCTTGCTCGAGTTTTAACTCAGCACACTTAATCATCACTTTGTGATATATACATACAAGTATATACATAAAGAAGTGCTGCTGAAATTTTCTTAAAAATAAAAATTATTATAAAAAACGCAAAAATCAAATTAAAATCAAGTTGCCCCTTCAAATTCCATTTTAATTTTAATTTCTTACTTGTGTCTTTTGGTGTGTCAAAACTGTGTTAGTAATTTAAGAATTTTAACGAGATACATTTCTGTCTAAATTTTTCGATTATAATTAATTTAATTCGAATTATTAAATTAATTTAATTAATTCGAATTTTCTTAATATTATTCTTAAAATTCTGAAAAGCTTGTGTCTTATTATTATTTGATAAAATAAATGGCTCTCAATTTCCAAATTGTCGCGCATAATCAAGTTGGTTATTTTAATCCGGAAAAATGTGATGTTGAAAAATTTAAGCCGTGGATTAGATTTTTAAATGATCATTCGATTGTTAGCTCTGCTATTAAATCAAATGTGATTTTAAACGTCGATCTACTTAGACTGATTTGCACAACTTCTACTGTGGCCGATGATTCAAAATCTTTTTCATTCACCATCGCAAACACACAGTATGTAGTTGATGAAACAGTCGTCAATCGTGCTTTAAATTTTCCACTAGACAATTTCTGTAATTTACCCTCTGAAAATGATATCACAAATTTTTTCAATGCCATTCACTATCAGGGGGTGATCAATTTAACCAAACTTTCTAAATCAAATTTGGTGTCTGAATGGGATATTTTCTTCGATACCCTTTCCAAAGTGTTTGCCAACTGCACAAAATCTAATTTTCATAACATTACTTCCACCCTGCAGTATATTGGTCTTGCGGTTGTTTTCAATCAAAGGATCAATTTTGGCAAACTACTTTTTCCCATTCTCCTGAGACGTCTAACTTCTGCTTTACGTGATCATTCTACAAATCGTAGGGTATCATGTTACTATGCTCGTTTTCTAATGCTCATAGCAGATCATCTACTCACCCCTGAACACAAATCACTTTTTGCTAACTCTGCTGTAACTGAACCCCCACCAGTTAGCAAAAAGATTTACACTCGCCAAGACACAACCTTCAAATTTATGCAAGTACCAGTACTTGTATCTGCTTTCATGGCCAATTATATTCCATTACCTATTTTTAATCTACCCGGCCATGAACAGCAACCTCAACCTCCAGTGGTACAAGCCACCCAGACTCTTCCATTACAGGTAGTAATTCCTCTCTCTCACTCTCTTCCTACTTCTGTTAACAGACCCTCAGTGGTTGATAGGGCTGACCATGAAGTTGTAGAACCACAGCTTCAATCCCAGGTCATAGAGCCAAACACAGAGTCTCATTCTATCTCACCCTCTCCCCCACTGTCAAAAATGTTACCCAGAAGATTATTAGGAAGTAGTAAATTGTTAAATATGAGTGAACCCTCAGCTCTGCCTCCTCCTAAGAAAAGAAAAACCTATTCTGAGGCATCTGAAAGCCCATCCTTGTCCTCCCAACAGGACATGGACTTTGAAATGGCCAATGAACAGTTTCTAGAGGCATTCTCTCAACAGGATGCATCTATTGAAATTCGCCATCGGGCCATGGCATCCTGTACTGAGTCAAGCACAATTCCATTACTCACAATGGAACCATACACTTCCCCAGATAATACTCAGGACACCCAGCGAGGAGTGCACGTCGAGTCGGTTACAGTGCCTGCCATAGTTACGGCAGAAGAGCATTCACATGCTTCAGAGGGAAAATCTGACTCTCCGCCATCTTTAATAGAGTCATTTTCTCCCCTCCCAGATCCAACAACTCTGGCTCCCTTATGGGATTCTCCACTCGCAGATTTATCTGGAGAAAGTGGAGGGCAACTCGGTCAATCTATCCCTGAAGCAATTCAGACATCTATTCCAAAAGATTTGATAGCATTGACTGAGGATCGGGACTCGCGAATTCCCATTGCACCACCACTGACCTCTCTTGAAGAGGCTAGGGTGATTTTTAATGCAGGTATCCAAGGACAGCAATTGGAAGACTCCTCACGAGCAATCATATTGAGAGAAACACATGCACGTGAGATGAGTGAACCAAATATGAGTGAAATTCAGGTGAGAGCACACACAGACACTGATACTGTCAACCTGTTAGCTCAGATTGCAGCCCTGAAAGAAGAACTTGCCAAAAGTCAAGCTGAAGCTCAAGCATTCAAAGCACAAGTGGTTGAACGGTCTTCTTCTTCCACCTCTGTCGACAATCAGCTTGCGATCATAAAGAATGACATCTCAGATTTAAAGACTGCTGTAATACCAAAGCTCAATTCTATTCAGGACACTCCAAACTTATCAGCTGATGACATATCCAACTTCTGCTCCTTACATACAAGGATGACTTCTCTTGAAGACCTCGTTGAGATGAATCATTCACTAGACAACTCAAGATTTCTAAAGATAGAGACGGGCATGGAACATCTGAATGAAGGCATGAAGCACTTATATTACATGGTCAAGAATTCTCATTGCCCTAATGAAGAACAAAGAGCTTATTTTGAAGGACCGTCTGGTGGAGGATCAGGCTCTGGAAGTGGTGGAGGTTTCAAAGGAAAGTCTGTAGAGGATCCCTCAACTAAGGGGGAGAAGAAAGGAGGGAGTAGTTCCAAAGGGAAAGAAAAAGATACTTCTGCTGGAGATAAAGGAAAGGCTGATGATGCCTACTACAGTGGAGAACAGGATGACTTCGATATTTTTGACATCCCCACTGAACCAGTTCAGGAAGATAAAGATGGGTTATTTGAAGCTGAAGAAGAAAGTGATTTTGAAGATTGGGAAGAAGAAGATACAGTGGATCCTAGGTTTGAGAAAGAATTTCAGAAAGAACAGTCAGAAATGCAAAGAAAAGAAGCTGAACTCAAGAAGGTCTCACAGATCATTGATAGGAGAAAAGACATACAAAGGACAGAAACTCTTCAGAAGCAACGTCTTCATGACATTAAAGCTCAAGAAAGGAGAAGAGATGTCAGACTGAAGATGGGTGTAAAGTGGGATGAAGCTAGGAGAGTACTCGATATGCCTCAGCTATGCACTAACAATGATAGGCAGTTCTTACATCTTCTGGACAAGCTGGAAATCTCAAATCCTAACAATGACATGTACATGAATGCTATCAAGACTGAAGTCTCAAGGATCACAGCTGCTTTTGATAGATCCCTAAATGAGATGAGCATTTTTGTATATTGTCAGAGTGAAGGATCATTCAAGGTGTCACTTCATCTATTCGAGAATCGTTCGTTGTCAGAGATTTGGGTTCTTTTAAACAAAGTGAAAAGAAGCTCAGAGTTGAATGAAGTTCTTCGGGAAAGACTTAAAGAGTTTGCCAGCAGGGCTAGTCCTCAAGTGGTCAACAATCCTCATCAAGTGAGATTCTTTAAGTCTGATTGTCTTCAAATCTGTCAGCTAGATGTACAATCTCTTAAAGACTACTCAGCTAAGCATCTGGTCTGGATGGAACATCATTTGAGAACAGCTGGATATTCATCCATGTTGAAGACTCAAGCTGCTGACTTGATTCAAGCTTATTGTGAGAAGAATGTTAAAAGGTACAATCAACTCAAGAATAAGTTGAAGACAGTTGGAGTTCAACCAGTCAGACCTGCAAGCTTCACTTCAGAAAAGGATCGTGTTTTTGACAAGGAATTGCTTCAAGATTTGGAAGAAGGTGAAGTCAGAAGAGAAGACAACTAAAGTCAATTAGCTCAAAACTCAATGTAATATGATTAGAGCGTTATGAATCAAGATAGTCTAATGTAGTTATATGTTCAGGCTAGAGGAACATCTATCTTGTATTCACTTGTAAATTTCATTTGGAATCTGGAAAATGTTAAATATAATCCAGAACTTTTCTGCTATTTACTTTACATTACTGTTCATATCTTTTTCTTATTTGTTAGTTGAGTTATCCTCTAGGTATTTGTTGTTATTGTCTAACAAGCAAATAGGGGGAGATTGAAAGGCATAAGTCATAGCCTACTCGTTTATTCGAGTATTTAACTCAACTCAAATAAGAATGTAATAAGTAAATAGTGGATCAAGCATCAGAGAGATCTCACAAAGTAACATCTGTCAAAGAATAAAGAAACATTGTTCATCTGCAGTCTTGAAGATTCACTGGAAGAAGTTCAAGAAGTTGATCATGCCTCAGTGATATAAATCAAGATCGTGGAATTAATCAAGTGACAGAGATCTCGTCAAGGTATCATTTATTACAAGGATTCAATCAGAACAACAAAGTCAAGACATGAAGAAACGTCACGAAAGTTAGTCACTCATGAACCAGACAGTACATCGAGTGTCAGCATTGAAGTGACGGAATTGATTCATAAGTCTCGAAGATTGTCTGAAGAATGGATGCTGCTCAGAGATAGTATTAATTCTCTATTAATTTAATTAAGTCATATAATTTAATTAAGAAAATAAATTCTATCTGCAAGGATTAATTTATTGATTAATTGAATTAAAGTGATTAATTAATTTAGAATTAATATTAAGGATTTTCAGAATATTAATTGATTAAAATCTGTGATAATTCTAAAAAGACAACTGATTGAACTAGCATGACAATCGGTATGACAATTGATAGTCATACCGAATGTCTTGCTAAGTCAGTTAATTGAATTGATAGAATTTTCAATTAGAATAAAATCAATTAAGTATTCAGAAAAACAATTTCATTTGAACTAATATGACAATCGGTATGACAATCAATAGTCATACCGAAAGTCTTGCTAGTTCATTTTAATTGTCTTCCTAGCTCTAATGAGATTGTCTCACCGAAAGTCATTCAAGCTTAAAAAGATTGTCACTGCAGTTCAACAACTTCGACTGTTTTGATAAATAGAAGCAGAAGACATCATCTCAATATAACACAGCAAAAACAGAGCAGCCAAAAACAGAGAACAAGAAAACACAGCAGAAAAATAAGAGAAAATATTTCATCCTTAATCTGCTTATTCAAGATCAAATATTCTAGCTTGTTAATGTTAAATCCAAACCACTAGAATTACTTATCTTGTTCTTGTATATCAATCTAGCGGATTAAAATCCCTAGAACTTAATCTCAAATCGCTTTTAGCATTTGATCTTTTAATTACAAAAATAGAAAAAGTTCATGTCGAATTTATTCTAAATTTGTAATAATTGATTTGAGATTAAACCCTTGTAATCGATACCGTAGTTGTAACACCTTTCAAGTTTAATAAAAGTTTTATTTAACTTGAATTTTGTTTCACAATTTTATTCCGCATTTTATTCGACGAAACGGTATTGTTTGCATTCAACCCCCCCTTCTACAAACAAATTGGGACCTAACAGGCATCATCTCTATCTTTCTGAGTTTGATGGAACATGACTAACTCTTTTTCTGAATAATTATTCCTCTTTTTATAAGCAAGAATTTTAGAAGTTAATCTTTCACATGTTAAAGTTTGATCTCTATAACTAATGAACATGGTTTTAAGATATCTTCTCAACTCAGTAATATCATCAGTATGAAAGGCATAAGTAGTTTGAGGTACCTTTAGGTCAGTATCAGAACTGCTATTAGCATTTGCCATCAAGGCATAGTTCACCTCACTTTCAGAATCTGAAGTGTCTGTCCAGCTTTCCTTCTTTGTGATAAGAGCCTTGCCTTTGTCACTCTTCACTTTCTTGTAATCGGGAGATATGTGGCCTTTCTCATCACAATTGTAGCATTTGACATTTGAGTAATCTCCTCTGTCAGACTCTCCTCCTTTGCCTTCAGATTTTCTGAAACTCTTCTTATCAGAACTTGCACCTTTCCTGGAAAATTTCTTTCCCTTTCTGAATTTCCTGTATGTAATCCTTGTGATTTCTTTCACCATAAGAGCACACAACTTCATCATCTCTTCATCAGGATCCATCTCAAGTAAGTTTTCAGTTTCTGAGTCATCATCACTATCAAAACTTGATGACTCAGTATCAGACTTTGTGATGAGAGCTTTTCCCTTGCCTTTTCTTGAGGCGACTACTTTGGGGACATCCTCCTCAGCCTTAAGAGCAACTGTCCTTGACTTCCTTCCATTCCTCTTGCTTCTTTGTTCCATCTCAAGTTCATGAGTCTTGATCATCCCATTTATTTCATCAAGAGTTGTTTCATCAAGAACATAGTTGTCTCTTATAGTGGTGGCCTTCAAATCCCAACTTTCAAGAAGAGCTAACAGGAATTTAAGATTTGAATCTTCCAGTTCATATTCCTTGTCCACCAGTGACAAATCATTCAAGAGTTTGACAAATCTGTCATATAATCCAGTTAATGACTCATCAGGTTTTGAGTCAAAGTGCTCATACTCTTGAGTGAGTATAGTCCTCATATTCTTCTTAATTGAATCAGTTCCCTGACATCTTGTTTCCAAGGCATCCCATATCTCCTTTTCAGTCTTGTAGTTGATTACCCTGTTTGACATGACATTATCAATGGCACTATGCAGCAAATATTGTACCTTTGCATCCTTAGCAATGAATGAGATATCTTCAGCTGTATATTCACTTTTCTCCTTTGGTACTGTTTATGCTGGCTGATCTGCAACTACAACAGAGAGCTTGGTTGGCTTGTGTGGTCCTTCATTGATTCTGTCAAGGTATTTTGGATATGTAGCTTCAAGAAACATAGACAACCTCACCTTCCATATGGGATATTCAGATGGTTTCAGTATGGGAACTCTAATAGTCTCATATCGATAATGGATTTGAGTCTTTGGAGGTTCTTCAGTTTTGGCGGGCTTGGTTGGAGTTTGTTCTTCTTCGGACATGATTATTTTTGGATCTTAAACTGTTTGTGTGTTAACATATCTGCTCTGATACCACTTGTTAGGTCACACACACTATAGAAGGGGGTTGAATACAGTGTTGACTACAATCAAATCGAATTAAAGAACACAAGTAACAGAACACGGATTTTATTCAACACAATAAACTCTGTTACAATATAGAACTGTCCTCTCTCAGTGATGAACAAATTATCACGAGAGCTTCTAGGGTTATGTTAGATATATTTGATAATGTCATGGCTAATATGATTTATATTTAGTTTTCAGATCTTACTTAACAGGACAAATCAGTACTTAACTGGGAATCAGTACTTATACTGGAAGTCAGGACTTAAGGATATCAGTACTTATATTATCAGGAGATAATCATCAGAAGTTGGATATCAGAACTTAAGTGCTGAAGGACGATCAGATAAGGACAGTAGCTGATTAAAGGAAAGAAGATCAAGATAAACATAAGAAGAGATGTGCATGAAGAAGGAGTTCCGTGAAGAATGGAATACTTGGAAGAAAAGATATCTAATTGATATATTTTAGGAAGCAGAATTATATTCCATATCAATTAGCGATTATCTTGTAACTGTGTAATATATAAACACAGACATAGGGTTTACACTATAAGTGTTATCATATTCGAGAAGATTATTCATTGTAACCCTAGAAGCTCTCGTGATATTTGTTCATCACTGAGAGGTAACAGTTTCATACTGTAACAGAGTTTATTGTTTCAATAAAGTTTGTTTTCTGTTACTTAAGATATTAAAGTTCGATTTGATTGTATTTTACACTGTATTCACCCCCTCTACAGTGTGTGTGACATAACAAGTGGTATCAGAGTCTATCTGTTAACACACATACAGTTAAAGATCCAAACACAATAATGTCTGACACAGAAACTCCAACTAAGCCTACCAAAACTGAAGAACCTCCAAAGACACAAATCCAAAGTCGGTATGAAACCATCAGAGTTCCCATAATGAGACCATCTGAATATGCCATATGAAAGGTGAGGATGACCATGTTTCTGGAAGCTACAGATCCAGAATATCTTGATAGAATTAAGGAAGGGCCTCACAAGCAACCAAGCTCGCTGTTGCAGTTGCAGGTGAGGCAGCAAAGACTGTACCAAAGGAAAAGAGTGATTATACTGCTGAAGATATCGCATCAATTGCTAAGGATGCTAAGGTACGACACTTACTGCATAGTGCCATTGATAATGTAATGTCAAACAGGGTAATTAACTGTAAGACTGCTAAGGAGATATGGGATGCTCTGGAAACAAGGTGTCAGGGAACTGATACAATTAAGAAGAACAGGAAGACAATACTCACTCAAGAGTATGAACACTTTGACTCAAAGGCTAATGAATCATTGACTGATTTATATGATAGATTTGTCAAACTCTTGAATGATCTGTCACTGGTTAATAAGGAGTATGATCTTGAAGATTCAAACCTTAAATTCCTGTTAGCTCTTCCTGAATGTTGGGATTTGAAGGCAACAACAATAAGAGACAATTACAATCTTGATGAAACAACTCTTGATGAAATTTATGGAATGCTCAAGACTCATGAACTTGAGATGGAACAAAGAAGCAAGAGGAAAGGAGAAAAGTCAAGGACAGTTGCTCTTAAGGCTGAAGAAGAATCCCCCAAGGCAGCTACCTCAAGGAAAGACAAGGGTAAAGCTCTGTTCACAAAGTCTGATACCGAGTCATCAAGTTCTGAAAGTGATGATGACTCAGATTCTGAAAGCTTTCCTGAGACTGATGCTGATGAGGAGATGATGAAGCTGTGTGCTCTTATGGTGAAAGGGATCACAAAGATTGCATACAGGAAGTTTAGGAAGGGAAAGAAGTTTTCCAGGAAAGGCATAAGTTCTGATAAGAAGAATTTCAGAAGATCTGAAGGCAGAGGAGGAAAGTCTGATAGAGGAGATTATACCAATATCAAATGCTATAACTGTGGTGAGAAAGGCCACATATCTCCTAATTGCAAGAAGGTAAAGGGTGACAAAGGCAAGGCTCTTGTCATAAAGCAGAAAAGCTGGACAGACACCTCAGACTCTGAAAGTGAGGAGAACTATGCATTGATGGAAAATGCTGATAAAGAAAGTGCTGAGAGCAGTTCTGAAGCTGCTGAAACAAAGGTACCTCAGACTACTTATGCTTTTCATACTGATGATATTAATGAGTTGAGAAGATATCTTAAAACCATGTTTGTTAGTTATAGAGATCAAACTTTAACATGTGAAAGATTAACTTCTAAAAATCTTGCTTTTAAGAAAAGAAATGATTTCTTAGAAAAAGAGTTAGTTATGTTCCATCAAACTCAGAAGGATAGAGATGATGCTTTTTATGTTAGGGATGAAGTGCTAAAAATGAATGAATCTCTAAAAACTGAGTTAGAAAAGGAAAGAGAGATAATCAAGACTTGGACTAACTCTGGCAGAACAACTCAAAATTTTCTAAGTAGTGAAAATTGGAAAGAGGGCTTAGGTTATGGAGAGGATAAGAATGATAAAGGAACTGTAGAAATTAAGCCTGTTGTTAAGCAAAAGCCAAAGTTAAAACCTGTTAAGTTTGTAACTGTAAAGTCTGATAATGATAAATCAGAAGTTAGAGAGGGATTAACTTCTGACAAACTAAAACAGGAAAAGACAGCTGAAGTAAACATAGGCTTAATGACTAAGAAGCAGCTTAAGCATAAGCTGAAAGATGTTAAGAATGTAAACAAGGTAAAATCACCTAGGAAAAATAGGAATGTAAAGGAAGGTGTGAGTAAAAGCAATGATTATAAACCTGTTCCTAATGCTCCCAGGAAAACATATCATAACTGTGGAAGTTCTAACCATCTGGTTCTTTTTGCAGGAAGAATAAGAACATAAACTCCTTACCTTCAAAATCAGGAGTTAAGAGTCATTTTGTTAGATTTAAACCATAAAATCTTTGTTTTCATTGTGGTAGTCTATGGCATTCCATTTATACTTGTAAGGAATATCATAGTTTGTACTATGATTATTATCAATTAAAACCTTCTTTGAAGAAAGATTCCATTGTTCCTTCTAATGTAAATTCTGATTCAAAGTCTGATAGTGTAAATTCTGATAAGAAAAATGTTAACATAAACTCTGATGCTAAATCCGCTGCAAATGTTAACAAACTTGATAAGGCCAAAGGATCCAAGCAAGTCAGGGTCCTTAAAACTAATCATTAGTGGTCTTTGTGATTGCAGGGCAACAGAAAAAATATTCTAGTTCTGGACAGTGGATGTTCAGGATATATGACTGGAAATAAAGCCCTGCTATCAGACTTTGTGGAGAAAGCTGGCCCAAGTGTTTCTTATGGAGATGGCAATATTGGAAAAACATTGGGATATGGCAATATCAATCTTGGGAATGTCATCATTAAAGAAGTAGCTCTGGTCTCAGGACTTAAACACAATCTGCTGAGTATAAGTCAAATCTGTGACAGAGGTTATCATGTTGATTTCTTTGAACACTGTGAAATTGTGAGTAAATCTAAAGGCAAAGTTGTTCTGAAAGGATACAGGCGTGGTAACATTTATGAAGCTAAGCTTTCAACAAGTACTGATGGTTCTGCAATCTGTCTGATGAGTAGAGCATCAATTGAAGAAAGCTGGAATTGGCACAAGAAACTCTCTCATTTAAATTTCAACAATATAAATGAACTGGTCAAGAAAGATCTTGTGAGAGGACTGCCAAAGTCAGTATTTGCTCCTGATGGCCTTTATGATTCTTGTCAGAAGGCCAAACAAAGAAAATCTTCATTCAAGAGCAAGACTGAATCATCAATTCTTGAGCCTTATCATCTACTACATGTTGATCTATTTGGTCCAGTAAATGTCATGTCTATTGCAAAGAAGAAATATGCATTGGTCATAGTGGATGAGTTCACTAGATGCACATGGGTGTATTTCTTGCACACAAAAAGTGAAACTGCATCTATCTTGATTGATCATGTCAAACATCTGGATAAATTGGTCAAAGATTCTGTGAAAACCTTAAGGAGTGATAATGGCACTGAGTTCAAGAATTTGATAATGGAAGAGTTCTGCAAAAAACCATGGAATAAAGCAGGAATTTTCTGCTCCTGGAACTCCACAGCAAAATGGAGTTGTTGGAAGGAAGAATAGAACTCTCATTGAAGCTGCACGTACAATGCTTGAAGAAGCAAAGTTGCCAACCTATTTCTGGGCTGGAGCTGTGCTGACTGCTTGTTTTACTCAAAATGCAACAATCATTAACAAGCAAGGAAAAACACCATATGAGATGGTGAAGAAAAAGAAGCCAAATCTGAAGTACTTTCATGTATTTGGATGCAAGTGTTTTGTTCTCAAGACTCATCCTGAACAGCTATCCAAGTTTGATCTAAAAGCTGATGAAGAAATCTTTGTTGGATATCCACTTTCCACAAAAGCCTTCAGAGTCTATAATTTGAGAACAAAAGTGGTCATGGAATCTATCAATGTCTCTTTTGATGACAAGAAGATTACTGGTCTTGAAGATTTTATTGACCATGATCAGCTGAGATTTGAAAATGAAGACTCAAATTTTGATACTGAAAATCCTGACAGTCTAAGTCCTGATACTGTAAACTCTGATGGATTAAACTCTGATGTTATTGAAACTATGGTGACTACGCCAAAGGAAGATGCACCTATGCAGGGGGAGCATACTCAAGATCTTACCACATCTCAAGAAACATCAGAACATACATCTGGCTCTTCAAGTTCTGATTCGTCAAGTTCTGATAAGCCAAGTTCTGATAGTACTGAAAATCTAAATTATGAAGAATCCAACTCAGAGAGCATAGTTTCAGGGGGAGCATCAGAAAATGAAAATGAAGACAGCATGGATCATGGGGGAGCATCCAGTTCTAGAGAAAACCTTCCATCTGCAAGGAAGTGGACAAAATCACATACACATGACTTGATAATTGGAAATCCTGATGCAGGTGTCAGAACTAGAACAGGTAATTCAAACGAATGTCTTTACAATTCTTTTCTCTCTCAGACTGAGCCAAAGAAAGTGGAAGAAGCTCTTCAAGATGCTGATTGGGTGCAAGCAATGCAGGAAGAGTTAAATGAATTTGAAAGAAACAAAGTCTGGACCCTAGTGCCAAGACCAAAGAATAGATCTGTTGTTGGTACAAAGTGGGTATTCAGAAACAAAACTGACAGTGATGGTATAATTACAAGGAATAAGGCAAGGCTGGTTGCAAAAGGATATTCTCAACATGAGGGAATTGATTATGATGAAACATTTGCACCAGTTGCTAGGTTGGAAGCCATAAGAATATTTTTGGCTTATGCTGCTCACAAAAAGTTTACAGTCTTTCAAATGGATGTGAAAAGTGATTTTCTCAATGGAGAATTAGCGGAGGAAGTATATGTTGAACAACCTCCAGGCTTTGTAGATTCCAAACATCCAGATTATGTCTACAGGCTTGATAAAGCACTTTATGGACTTAAGCAAGCTCCTAGAGCATGGTATGAGACTTTAGCTCAGTTTCTTCTGGAGAGTGGATTCAACAGAGGAACAATAGACAAAACATTGTTCTACCTCAAACATGGAAAGGACGTACTTCTGGTCCAGATTTATGTTGATGATATCATTTTTGGGTCTACAAATGACAGACTTTGCAAGAAGTTTTCCAAACTGATGCAGTCAAGGTATCAGATGAGTATGATGGGGGAACTTAGCTATTTTCTGGGCCTTCAAGTCAAGCAGAATGAAGAAGGCACTTTTATTTGTCAAACTAAGTACACCAGAAACTTGCTGAAGAAATTTGGAATGCAAGATTATTCAAGTGCATCCACTCCCATGGCCACTGCAACAAAACTGGATAAAGATACTGGTAAATCAGTATATATTACTGATTACAGAGGTATGATTGGCTCTCTACTCTATCTAACTGCTAGTAGACCTGATATCATGTATGCTACCTGTCTTTGTGCAAGATTTCAAGCAGATCCAAGAGAACCTCACTTAACAGCTGTGAAAAGAATTTTCAAGTATCTTAAAGGAACAGCTGATCTGGAATTGTGGTATCCTAGAGAATCAGATTTTAAACTAATAGGTTACTCAGATACAGATTTTGCAGGTTGCAAAATTGACAGGAAAAGCACAAGTGGAAGCTGCCAATTTCTTTGAGGCAGATTGGTTTCTTGGTTCAGCAAGAAACAAAAGTCAATTTCCACATCAACTGCAGAAGCAGAGTATATTGCTGCAGGAAGCTGTTGTGCACAGATTCTTTGGATGAAGAATCAGTTACTGGATTATGGGTTAACATATTTAAAAATCCCTATTTACTGTGATAATCAAAGTGCTATTGCTATGACAGGTAATCCAGTTCAATACTCTATGACAAAGCACATCAGCATCAGGTACCACTTCATAAGGGAACATGTGGATGAAGGTACAGTGGAATTGCACTTTGTTCTAACAGATCAACAACTAGTAGATATCTTCACAAAACCATTGTGTGAAGCCACTCTTACAAAATTGGTAAATGAACTTGGAATGGTTTCAGGTTCTTTCTCTAAATCTGCTTAGTTTTGTTCTGTTATATCAGACTTTATGATCAGTATTTACAGAATTTAGTCTCTTTGTGTATTATGTGCTTAATTGACAAATGTGTTTAAGTACTGACTGTTGTATGATATATGGTTCTAAACTCTGATAAGTGATATATCTGTTTAAGTAACTATTCAATCCTATGAGGATAACTGTGCTAGATGCTGACCTAGTAGTCTTCAATAAACAAAGGATCCCATGTAAGAAGTAATTATTTATGTGGACATCTAATGACACAAGCAAATTCTGATAATTGAGCTTAGTTAAGTTTACTTTGTCTATCTTATTACTAAGTCACAAACTAGAATAATGCTACTCATCTGTTAAGTTTTGATGCTAGTAAATCTGCTGAATGCACTAAGTGCTGATAAACCTCACTTATCAAAAGAAAAAAAAATAACAAAAGGATCAAAGAATAAAATCAGGTACTCCTTTGAGATCTAGAGTAAAAATGTGGAAGGGACGACCCAAGTGCATTGCTGGTATTAAGTAAATATGCATTAGAAAAGCAAAATATTTTCTTGGTGACTTTTCACACTCTATGATTACTGGAGAAATACTCTGATAATAGCATAAATCCTGATAAGCGGTCGTGACTCACTTACACTGAGAAGCCACTGTGAAATGGAATTTAAAAAGATGCATAAAATTAGCACAAAATAGTTGAGGTGGACTCAAGCATAAACTCATTCAATAGTAGGTTTCAGAATAATGACAGCTCTTTAGCAAAGTTTTAGTTATGCCTTATTTCTAAGATGTACTGAAGTGAATCAGACTTTACTCTTTGTCTGACATTTAGCTTAATGCACACACTAATCACTCCATATGAATGATGAAAATTACTGTGGTGATTTATGTTGTTTTAGATAAACAATCATTGTGTCACTTTGCACGAATTCTGAGGACAAGTTCTGGTTGCATGTTCTGATGATTAAGTTCTGAAGAATATAACTCAGAACTTGTATGAGGACTTAGTAAGATAGGCATTCCTTTTTCGAGTTAAGAAATTATGTTCTGATGACTGTTAAGTTATGATATAAGTCTAAGTTCTGATATTACAGTCTAATTCTTTACTTGACTTATCTGTGGATAAAATTTGATAACAGTCTCGGTTCAAACTAGAATATGTTGAAGTGGAAGATTAATAGTCACTATGGTTAGGGTTAGTGGTACTCGTACTTGAACAGTCAACTTTTACTTGCTTCTTGTGCGCATTAAACCATGTTTTCTCTTTCCAATGAATGTTTTTCTTTTTCCAAGTCTGGGGAGACGAGGTAGAATTTTCTACCTGTTAGCATTAAATTTCTTTGCGTCTTCTGGCATTCCCTTGCCTATATAAGCAACCACTTCACATCAGCCTTCCCATCAAATATTTTCTCACAAACTCACCTTACCTTCATACTTTTTCTTTCAAAAACACCATGGTCAGATACAACATGTTTTTGAACTACGAAACCTTCAATATGGAGCTAAGCTGTGCCGACTGGTAGCAGGAATGGCATGTCACTGCCATTCCTGATGAGATATGGGACTCTGTCCCACAGGAGGTACTCACCCACCTCCTGTTCTTCTATATGGATTACCATCGCCATCTGGAGCGATTGGAGGAGGAAAGGCTGGAAGCTCTCCGCCAGCAAGAGCGAATCATTCGACTCGTCATTCTGTTTGTCGAGAGTAGGAAGAAGAAATGATTTATTTTCTTCTTCCTATTTTTCTTCATCATCATCCTTGCCATGCTTCTTAAGCTAGGACTAAGGCTGTTGATGTTAGGTTTAGCAGCTTATGGAAATCTTGTATAAATTCTGATGTACTTTCAATTTCATGAATGTATTCTCTTGATATATTAATGAAATTTGTTTTTGTTTCAATATTTTGTCTCTGAGATATTTTGTAATGCATTGATAAATCCTGATAAATATTCATACTCTGATGACCATATAAATTCTGTTTTAATTTAAGTTCTGATTTTACTTTATCAGTACTTACTCCTCTGATTTATTTCGGTCATTTTCACTTAATTTATTTTCAGAATATTAATGTTGCAGTGAAAAATAATTAAATAAGTGGGAACAATTTCAATTTTGAATTAAAACTGTTTCACCTTGATTAATGGAATATCTGGATAAGTGGAACGATTTTTCCTTGAAAAACGGCAAGTGGGTAAGTAATGATTACTGTTTTCTCGAGCCCAGTAACTATCCGTTATTACTGCATGTCTGACAGGTGTCCAACGGTAACATTTTTTTTCAGAGTATAAGTAAGAGAGAGAAAGAGGATTTTTTTAATCTTTTATTTCCCTTCATACTTTTTCTCTCTACTTGTTTTTACTCTCCTTCTTCTTCTAACGTTGGTTTTTCATACAAACATTTTCTCAAACACCTAACAGGCACTCTTAAATCTCAATTTTTCACATGGCACCTAAGGATTTAATCATTGATGGAGCTAAGTTTGTTCCAAATAACTATGCTGCAATTCTTGATCATGCTGAAGCTCCATCTGAATTGCATTGTGTGCAAGATCTTCTTGCACATAGTGAGATTGGGTATGCATTGACCCAGCCTTCAGTCTTTTCGAGCCAACAAGTTCTGACATTTTGGCGGACTGGGCACCTTGATAATGGTGGTACACATGGCACTCCTAGTATTGTTTTCGAAGTGGGTGATTCTTCATATGCAGTCACTCCTGGTACAATACGCAAGGCTCTACATCTCCCAGAAGGATGTACCTTTTCAATTCCTGAGGAATCAGCTCTTCAGGATTTAATGGCCAGTTTGGGATATGAACAGAGTTTGGCAAAGCTTGGGCAATTGAAATGGGCTCATATCAGAAGAGAATGGAGCTTCTTCTTCGACTGCATCACTAAAGCTTTTGGGAACAAGTGTTCAAATTTTGATGTTCTTCCTATAATGAGTCAGCACATCGGGTATGCTATTATCAACCAAACTCATTTTGATTTTACAAATGCTATAATTGGTTTTATTGGGGATAGGATGACAGAGGATAGGAATGTTATTTACTTTGCTAGATTCTGTCAACTTATATATACATTTTGTACTGATGAACCTCAATTAGTCAGTTCCTCCACTCCACCTTTTAAGGTTACAAAACGTTACTTTAATGACCTGATAAATGCTGACACTAAAAAATTAGTGGTTAGACCTTTACAGATTCCTCAGTCTGTAAAACAGATCTTAGTAAATGCTGATCCTGATACTTATAGCTCTGTTTATTCTGATGTCCAACCAACAACAACCACCCAAACACCACAACAACCATCAGCACCTATTACTCATTCTACTCAACCAACCCTCAGGCAATATATCAAATCCTATCTCTCCACTTCACAGACAGTTCAACCCTCAACCTCAGTACCTACTGTGAAGCCTTCATCTTCCAAGCCAAAGAGGACAAAGACTGTTCCTCAAACACCTCAAAAGAGAAGGAGGATTGCCTTGAGAGATGAATCTGATACTGAGGACCAGGTTCCTTCTTCAGAACCTGTTATTGATGAAGCTAAGAAAGAGACTTCTCAGAAGGATTCTGGAATTGGGGGATCTAGGCTTCTCAAGAGGCTTAGAAGAATGACAGTTCTTGAAACTCCCAAGGAATCCAAATCTACAAAGAGATACAAGAAACAGAGGGAAAATAGGCCAGTTTCAGATGATGAAGAGGAAGCAGCTAAGGAAGGGGATCAGGAATCTCTGATCTCATAAGAAAAGGAATTTGCTAAAGTTACTTCTTCTCCATCAACTCCATCTAAGGAAGCTGTTTCTGAAAAGGTCAACACACCATCTGTATCTCCTGTTAATCCAGGCACACGTACTGATATTGATGTTCAAAACTTGGTTATGCCTGAAGTAATTCTATTAGAAGCTCCAACAGCATATAATCCATCCACAACACCTGTTACTGATGCTGTTCAAACTCCAGAGTTATCTACTACACCTTCTCTGCATCTAGATGCTGATGATCAGAATTCAGGTGAGCATCAGGATATGGCTGTTGATCAGAACTTAGAACCAGATTAGCAATTAGAGGATGCTGAAGCCTCCATTGCTACTCACACTATTGTCTTATCCGAAGATACTGTTTCTGTAAGTTCTGATGCTGCAAATGCTGGAGATACTGGTGATGCTGCTCCGAATGTAGATGCTGATGTTGCAGGTCCTTCAGGACATGCTCCTCACCAAACTACTCTTAAGTCTGAACTTGTTAAGAAGTTTGTTACCAGAGAAGCACCAGTGCCTTGGAGTGAAACTCCTGCAGGATAGGAGTGGACTAAGGAATGGAACTCAGTTTCCTGTGTTCCAACTGAAAAGCATCTTGCTGAGCACTTGACTAAAGCTGATGAATTGTTAAAATCTGATGATTTCAAAACACAGCTTAGAGTCACTGCATTGAGTACTAAACATCTACAAGGTCTTCATTCAACTACTCATGCTGAGCTACACAAGATTCGGGAAGAATTTATCAAACAGGAACAAGTTCAAAAGATTGATAAGAAAAAGTTCTTCCAACCTACCTTTGACAGGATTGCTTATATTGAGAAGACTCAAGAGAAACAACAAGCTCAGATTAATGATATTCTGACAAATCAAGCTTCTCAGCAATCTCAACTTACTGAAATCCAAGCCTCAGTGGAATTGCTTGTCTCTCTTCTACTACCTGCTGATGCCAAAAAGGGGGAGAAAGTAATTAAGTTCAAATGCAAGACTAACAAGACACTGAAAGGGAAGGATGATGAAAAGGATGATCAAGGAAACTCTGGAACGGGTACAGGTCATAGTCAAGGTAGAGGTTTCACATCAAGAAAAGCTGAAATCACAAGTTCTCATACTGGGAAAAGAATAAGTTCTGCTACTGGTAAAAGGATAAGTTCTGATGAACTTTTAGATCTTGATGAGGAAATGTCAAGAGAGTTATTTCTTCAGGAAAATCCAGGAATGGACTTGGAGAGTTTAATGGAAGAAGAAGCCAGACTTAAATCAGAGAAAGTCACATCTAAATCTGAAGCTTCTGGTAAAAAGACACTTCCAAAACTCAAAGGCATTGTGATCAAAGAAAGGACACATACTGAAGCAACATTGGCTAAATCACAACCGCAGATAGATCCAAGATCCAAGGGTAAAGAAAAGGTTGGTGAACCTATCAAGGTTTATGTGCCTCCTGAGGATGAAGAAATTACTGATGAAAAGGATGATCTTGCTCTGACTTCAAGAAAAGTTCTTAAAACAACCTCTGACATGGTTCAAGTTGTTCAGAGTCAAGATAAAGTAAGTTCTGATATTTCAAAGAAGCAAGTAACCTTTGACACAGCTCAAGTTAACTTGATATCAGAAGTTAGACCAAAGACACTCCTACCAGGATTCACTAAAGCAAAACAGACTCAACCTTTGAAGACTGCTGCAAGTGGTTTTGAAGCAAGAGTAGTTACTAGAAAGGAAGCAAGAGATAAAACAGGATTGGGAAGTGCTGATGAAAGAAGAATACAGAACACTACCAATGATCCAACTTCCTTGAGTGAACCAGGTATTGGAGCAATTCCTGAGAGATTGAATCAACTGGAATTTGTACAAATGGTTTACCATACCTACTTGAAAGAACACATCTTGTTGTACTTCATGACAGATGGTAGAGTTTATCATATAAGGCAAAATGCCATTCCATTGAAGTATTTTGAAGAATTGGAGCATGTACTATTCTTACTTCAAGTGGATGAAAGATTGACAGGAACTGCTGCAAACTATTTGAAGGATCAGATTCAGAGACAGAAAAGGCTTTATTCTGTTAAGTCTGACAGCACATATGTTCCAAAGTACAGAGATCACAAGGGTGATATAGTTGAAATGAAGCCCAATTATGCTCAAATTATAACTACTTTTCTAGGGTACAGGGCTGTGGAATTCAATCTTGAGTCTGATAAAGCTTATTTGATCAGACTGGATCAGGATATAAGAAAAGCAAAGATTAACGATCTCAGGGCTGCAATCTTTCAAATTGGTGAAGATAATACAGAGCTTAAAGATGCTAAAAGGAGGATGATTGATGAACTTAGATATGCTGAGAGATGTTTGTTGAAGAACTATCTCAGAACAACTCCTGACATCAGAGAGATCAGAAGATGAAGCCAAGTCAAGATCTACAACTGCTTAAATTCTGATATTTGTACAGACTGAAGTTGTTATCAGAAGTTAAATATTGGTAAAGCTTTAAGGACTGTAAGTTGTAGTTATCAAGTCTAATTCTCATGCATTTGTACTTAATGTTTTTGACATCATCAAATATCTGTTAAACTTGTATATTATGCTAATTTACAAGTTGGGGGAGATTGTTAGATATATTTGATAATGTCATGGCTAATATGATTTATGTTTAGTTTTCAGATCTTACTTAACAGGACAAATCAGTACTTAACTGGGAATCAGTACTTATACTGGAAGTCAGGACTTAAGGATATCAGTACTTATATTATCAGGAGATAATCATCAGAAGTTGGATATCAGAACTTAAGTGCTGAAGGACGATCAGATAAGGACAGTAGCTGATTAAAGGAAAGAAGATCAAGATAAACATAAGAAGAGATGTGCATGAAGAAGGAGTTCCGTGAAGAATGGAATACTTGGAAGAAAAGATATCTGATTGATATATTTTAGGAAGCAGAATTATATTCCATATCAATTAGCGATTATCTTGTAACTGTGTAATATATAAACACAGACATAGGGTTTACACTATAAGTGTTATCATATTCGAGAAGATTATTCATTGTAACCCTAGCAGCTCTCGTGATATTTGTTCATCACTGAGAAGTAACAGTTCCATACTGTAACAGAGTTTATTGTTTCGATAAAGTTTGTTTTCTGTTACTTAAGATATTAAAGTTCGATTTGATTGTATTTTACACTGTATTCACCCCCTCTACAGTGTGTGTGACCTAACAAGTTACAATGAATAATATTTTCGATTAAGATAACATGTATAGTGTAAACCCTATGTCTGTGTTTATATACTACACAGTTATATGATAAGTTCTAATTGATATTGAATATAATTCTGCTTCCTAAAGTATATCAATCAGTTATCTTTTCTTCCAAGTATTCTATTCTTCATAGAATTCTTTCTTCATGCATATTTCTTCTTGCGTTTGTCTTGATCTTCTTTCCTTTCAATCAGCCGTCTGCCTTATCTGAAAGTCTCCTTAAGTCCTGATATTATCTCCTGATAAATATCTCCTGATAACTTAAGTTCTGATAACTTAAGTCCTTACTTCAGTATAAGTACTGATTTCCAGTTAAGTACTGATTTGTCCTGTTAGTTAAGATTTGAAAACTAAACACAAATTTTATTACACATGACATCACAAATATATCTAACACAACATTTACCATGGTGAGCACACGGAGTAGAAACAACAATGGAACTGACGAGTCAATTCTGTCACAAACACTCTCATCCATAGTGGAGATCCCTTCACACCCAACCCATGCCACCTTCCAAGAAGGAGCTCTTATGGGTGCGATCGAGACTCAAACTCAAGGGACGAATCCCTCAATCCATGATCCTTTACTATGGACGAATCCCCCAATTCTAGATCCCTTCATAGGGACGAATCCTCAAATCCAACTGCTATAAGAACCACTGAATTTTCGACCCGCTAGGCATGAGTTCTCTACCACCATGATCCCAGCAACCATCAATCATCCATATGGGATGCCCTCGTACCCTGAGATTGGAGGAAGTAGGCTCTCACATCAAGGAGAAGGACAAGGGCGGATGCCCCAGTACATTTGTGGCTTATCCTCTATCCCCGAAGATCGAGACTTCTCTGAAGACCTTACTCGGATAGAGATTTCGGTTCATTGGAAGAGGATACCGCTCCAAAGAGGAGGCGTACTAGAAAGGAGCCTCAACCAAGAGCCTATCAACAGCCTTGGAGTACCCAAGGGATGATTCCTCGAGATATACAATAAAGGATCAAGGCTCATGAAGTCGAGATCCAAAGGTTAAAGCGTTCTATGGAGATGCACCAGACGCCAAGACCACAACAGACAACGAGACTAATGGATTTTCCTAATGTTATAGACCTGGAAGGTCTAACACCAAGGCAAAGGGTTACGACCCTAAGGCCTGATCCAACTGACTTGATGCCCATAGGAGATCCTGATGATCCAAACCCCTCATTCACTTAGGAGATAGGATTCCCATCATCAAGGCATATGACGGTACCGTCGACCTCGCGAATCACGTCATGACGTTCTCCAATGCTTTGTTGCTATAGCTCGTGAACTACGCTATCAAATGTCGGGCCTTCTTTCAAACCTTATTCGGCGCGACTCAAAGGTCGTGCAGCCATCTATCCCTTAACTCGATTGGTTCATTTAGAGAACTGAGCCAAGCCTTCATCAAGCAATTCATCAGTGAGAGAGTGCTTGAAAAGAGTTTGAGTTTCTCTCATGTTCATCGTGCAAGGAGCGAAGGAGTCCCAAGAGACTACCAGAATCAGTTTATAAAATTGGCCTAGAAGGTCCCGAATCTTGATGACAAAGTAGTTATGATAGCCCTGCAACAAAGGACTAAAAATGAATTCTTCAAGATGAACCTAGCCAAACTCCCCCTGAAAACATGCTACAACTCTAAGGTAGGACAAGAAAGTATAACTAGGTAGAGGAAAGAATGAAGAAGACATTTGTGAGTAATGAGCCCATGTGCAATAAGAAATGGTAGACAGAACAAGAGTACGATGCCTAGAACAAATATCCTCGATCTTGAAAGAATTTTGACCCCCCTTCCAAGAAGAACCAAGGACCAAGGTTCACTGAATATGCAAGGCCGAAAGTGCCAGGGAGCCAGATACTGATGGAAGTGAGAACGATAATTGACTTTAGATGGCCGAAGCCACTAAAGGGAGACCCCGAAAAGAGGGACAAGAACCAATTTTGTAGGTTCCATAAGGATGTTAGACATGACACCAACGACTGCAGGCAACTCAAGGACGAGATCAAGTATCTGATTCTGATGAGGAAATTATGAAAGATTTAGTAAGGGTGATGATTGTGGAGGCTAGAAGAGAGATGATGATCAAGGGGCAACAACCGAGGTCAAAACCCGCAGCCCCGAGGGTAGTGATGAACATGATTTATGGAGGGCCAAAAGCCGTAGGGACAACAAAAAACTCTCGAAAGGCTTATGATAGAGAGGTTATGAGCATAGTCAAAGACGCACACAAGCTTTCCAAGACTAAAGTGACACTTGAATTTGGAGATCCCGACCTCGATGGTTTGAAGTTTCCTCAAGACGGCCCTCTGGTTATCACACTGATAATCCAAAATTATCTTGTGAAGAGAGTACTTATAGATAATGGAGCTTCCGCAGACATTCTATTTCATGACATATTTCTAAGGATGAGGTACATTGACTACCAACTGACCCCCTATGATGCACCCATCTACGGGTTTCATGGAGTGAAGTGCCAAATAGAAGGAGTGATTCAACTTCCCGTGACTATTAAGGAAGAACCTAGGGAGGTCATGCAGATGTTAAACTTTCAGGTTATCAAGGCAGCTTCTACCTACAATGCAATCACGGGAAGAACCGGAATTTATGCGTTTAAGACTGTGCCCTCAATCTACCACATGGTACTCAAGTTCCCAAACAGAAATGATGTCGACAAATAGAAAAGAGATCAGGATGGCCCGAAGTTGCTATGTTGCAACACTTAGGCCTAATGAAACATAGGGTAGGTCCTCCCAATAGAAGGCATGGATATCTGCGAGAACGGAGAATGTCAGGGGAAGCCAGTTGAGGACTTGGTCTCAATTCCCCTAGACCCGCTAGACCTTAATAAGGTCACCTACATCGAAGCGTCCTTGCATATTCCCCCGAAGGACCGATTGCCAAAGTTCTTACAATCGAATAATGATGTGTTCGCTTGGACAATAGCTGATATGCCTGGATCCCCAACCTTATAACTCATAATGAAAGGATATATTCGATATATTATTTATTTCAGTATTTGTGCGATTAAACATAAAATTTAAATACACGTAGATCCTCTCCATTAGGACATGATTTTAATTGATCCCAATCAAAGTCAATTGGTCAAACTAGCAAAATTATTTTCAAGACTATTTATATAAAAGAGATATTCCATTATTCTAAAATATCAAAATTATATCTATATGGAATATATCTCTAAGGAAATATGATCAAATAAGAAATATCAAGACATGATATTTTTTAGATCTCCGTTGTAACATCAATAAGGCAACAAGCTCGAAAACGGAATATATCAGAAATATTCTTTAGAAGTCTCGTGCTATATCAAAAATATTTTACTCTTCACTCTAAAATATATTTCTACATCTATCAAAAGAGTTTTTATTCAAAGTTTATTAATATTTATTGTTGTGGAATATTAATATCCAGTTTTATAATCCATTTCATGTATACTTACAGTAATTTTCTCCCGATTCGTAAAATCAGTATTTCTCGGAGAAAATAATTAAAAATACTCAATAATATTTCCTACCATCCAAACATATTTTATATATTAGGAAATATATTCTAAGTAATTATTCAAGTTAAAACTTTGGTCAAAAGATCCATATATTTATTTTCAAGGCCAATGGTATTTTTACTCGGAAAAAAGGCTAACAGAACTGTTTTAAATCTAGATAAAATACTTATACTCACTATAATAAATTTAAATTTGGTATAGATCATTTAAATGGTCTTTTTTATGCATGGTAAAAATTTTGTACCTGTTATGGATAAAAAAACTAAGGTTATTACTTGCTGTATTTATTACTAAGATTCGGGAGCTCAAGGCTTTTAATGGCTGCTCTCGTGTTTCGTGGCTCAACTCTGCCTTTACGAGATGCCTACGTATCTCTGTGAATTAGAGAATCAAGCCAAAAAACGTAAATCTGATTGATGGGGGTGAGACCCCTTATATAGATGTTGGGAGTCCTTGAATTGGACTTGGTATAGGAGACTTGGTGGGCAAGTCTCATAATTAGAATGGACTTTGGAGTCCTAGATAGTAGGAAACTGATTCCTTATCCTTTTAGGTCCCCTTGAGGCTAATCTCCAAGGATTTATATCCTTATCGGGACTCTTCTCAACATCTGATTTTTCCCTTATTAATTAATTACGAAATTAATTAATAATCAGGGCTTTTGGGCCTTTTTTATTCCATCAGGCCTGATCTGGTCCATCAGGCTTAACCTTTCTGGTCTGAGTATCATATATCTTTTTATTGGGCCTAGCAGCCCATAGTTTGTACAATTAATGCAGTATTTAATTATACAATCATAATTTATTTATCCCTATCATTTGCCCCCCAACTTTTGGGAAACATTGATTAGGTTTCGCAAAAGTTAAGTCTATTCGTTCCCTTACAGGGTTTCATTTTTCCGTAAAGTGTGGAGCGACCTACACATTTACAATGAATTTTTCCTTTTATTCAAGAATTATCTTAATTTCCAGGAATTTTTCCCTTATTTCCGGGATTTTTCCTTTATTTTCTGGATTTTTCCCTAATTTTCTGGAATTTTTCCCTAATTTTCTGGGATTTTCCCTAATTTTCTGGGATTTTTCCCTAATTTTCTGGAATTTTTCCCTAATTTTCTGGGATTTTCCCTAATTTTCTGTGATTTTTCCCTAATTTTCTGATTTCCAGCCCTATTTCGACCTGGATCCTAGTCGAAATTTCGACCTGGATCCTAGTCGAAAATAGGGGTCAGCCTTGCCATCCTGGTCGAAGGAATTCGACTAGGATCCACGACCTGGAATTCGACCAGGATCCTAGTCGAAATTTCGACCTGGATCTAGGACCTGGAATTCGACCAGGATCCTAGTCGAAAATTCGACCTGGATCTAGGTCGAAAATTCCACCTTTTTTTAGCTTCTTGTCATGAGCCTATCGACTAGGATTTCGACTAGGATTCTAGTCGATATTTCGACCTGAATCCTGTTCGAAAATTCTTTGGTTTTCTTGCTTCCTGGTCGAAGGATTTCGACTAGGATCCACGACCTGGAATTCGACCAGGATCCTAGTCGAACTTCGACCTGGGTTTTTAATCCCCATTTTTTGAAAGATGCTTGGTTTATTCGACCTCATTCCTGGTCGAAGCTTTGACCTCAATTCAGTCCCGTTATTCCAGCTATTTTCGGGTATCTGCTCGAAAGATTTCGGGCAGGATTCACGACCTGGAATTCGACCTGGATTCTGGTCTTTTTTACCCGTTATTTTCAGGTGTCTGCTCGAAAGATTTTGGGCAGGATTCACGACCTGGATTTCGACCTGGTTTCTGGTCTTCCATTAGCCTTCTTTATTTAGCTTTAATTTAGGGTATTGTATTTTCCAAATCCTAATTTGATTTGGGCCTGGCCTTTTTTTTGTTGGGCCTTATTAAATTTTACTGAGCCTCTATTATTGGGCTTTTCCAAATCTTATTGGGCCTCTTTTATTGGGCCTTTTCAAATCTTGTTGGGCCTCTTTTCAAATCTTATTGGGCCTCTTTTATTGGTCTGGGCTTAATACACCCTGTTAAGAATGCTCTAGAATTCCTAGGAATATTCTGGAATATTCTTTTTTCTGGGCTTTTTCTTATGGGCTTTTGTTCTCAATGGGCTTTTCGTCCCTTTAACTTCCTTTTCCTCTTATATAAAGGAATGAGGAAAGGCTATTACTCCTTACTTTCTCATTTCTTAGTTTTCTTCTTTATCTTCCTGCTAAGATTCTCAGAGGAATAACAGCAAGTCGGAGCTTAAAGCCTTTTTCAAGAGTGCTTCTTCAGGTAAGATTCATCCCTTTGCTTTTCGTGTCTATTTCTCCTTTGTGTGCCATTTTAAGATAGCCTATTTACATGCCCCTTACTTTTTTCAGATGGCTGACAAAAGAATGACTCGCTTGGCCAAGATGAACGTGGCTAGAAAGTCCAACGATTTTCCTATTCGATCGAGGTATACTTCCTTAATCGACATGATCAACACTCGAGGGGACGAGTATCCGTCTGATGCGCATCTGGACGCGCACGATCATATTAGTGCTTTACGGGATCCCAAGGAGCTGGAAATGTTGAGCAGCTGCTTCAAAATCAAGGAGCCTTTTAAGCTGGTTCTTGCGGGTCCGGCCGACAGGGCCTGTCAGTGGAAGAAGGATGCGCTATGCGTCTATAGGGACACTCTAAGGGCAGGTATTAGACTCCCTTTTCATCCATTCATTCCTTTGCTACTGGCTGATGTGGGCATCAGCCCTTGCCAACTTCCCCCTAATTCCTGGAGGTTGATTCTGTGCTATCTGTCGCAATGCGCCAAGCACAACGTCCCCACTTCTGTTGCTATCTTCAGGAAGATTTTTCAGTTCAAAAACAGCCCTGATAAAAGTCCGGGTTGGGTTTCTATCAACCAGCGCCCTACTATCCCCCATATCGTGAATGGGAAGTCCATCCCTGACAACAACTTGGGGTGGAAGAAAGATTTTTTGTTTGTTATTTGGGAAGGTGGAGATTGGGGCTCCCTGTTTCGATCATCCTTTGGGCTGGCCGTGGACGGGAGCCCAAATGACATAACTTTGTCTGAGGAGGAGGCTAGAGGTTTCAACCTCCTTACGCAAGACAACGGTACTTCCCATTGTTGGGACCTTATCCGGGAGGCCGTCCTGGTAGAACGCGGCCTTTCACCCGTTAATAAGAAAAGTAAGTTCCCTTTCTTATCTCCTTTATTTCCTGCACTTTTATTTCATTGGTTTTCAACTGACTTTGTTTGTTGCAGTGGCTGAGAAGATTGAGGAGGCTACCAAGCCGAAGGACCTGGAGACAACCAGGATGAAGAGGGCTGGGAAGGTCTTTAAAGACCCTCGACTTGGTGATCGCTTCCCTGAGTTCCTTCTTCAGGCAATGGAGCCAAGCGAGGAAGGCCCCAGCCAAGTTTTACGCACCAAGCAGAGGCCAGGGGCCTATTTTCAACCTGCCTGGGGGATCCGGGGCAAGGACTCAATCGTGGGCAGCACGGCGCTGTCCAAGGAATGGTCTAAGCATTCCATCTCCCCGGTGGACTATCAAGATTTTGTCCTTCAACAGGACTTAGAGGGGAATGAGCTATTTGGAGCCCAGGCTCTGGCGATGGTACGTCCTTTACTTATGCCCTTCTTACTTATTTTTCCATGTTTCTTTTCTGAACTTTCGCTGTTTCTCTTGCAGGCTAACGCCCATTTCCAGGGGGCAATTCACCAAGCTAAAGCTTGAAAGGTTGGCCTGGAAGATTCCAACAAGAAGTTGGAAGAGGCCAACCAAAAAATAGAGGCCCTTGAAGCTCAACTGGCCTCTTCCACTTCTGACCTAGAGACGGCCCAGGCCGAAAATGTCATTCTGAAGGCGCAGAAGGACAAAGCCTTTGATGGCTGGATGGACACCCAAGAATTCAAGGACTTGATGGTGGAGCATGATGCCCTTCTTCACCCAGTTAGCTATAAAGAGGGCTGGGATGCTGCTGTGGAGGCCATCCAGGATGAGTTTCCAGAGGTCCTTGAGCAGTCCCCCTTTCCTTGCCCTGTGCGGGTTCCAGAGCTTGGAGGTGTTACTGAGAAGCTTGCTGTTATGATCAAGGATGGAGAGGAGGAAGATTCTTCCGAAGAGGAGTTTGAGCCTGTCGCTAAGAAGGCCAGGGTGGAAGAGCCTCCAAAAGCAGCGCCTCAACAGCCAGCATCTCCTGCAGAGGGAACTTCTACAGGGACTTCGGAGGGGACAACCGAGACGTCCGAAGAAACGACTGAGACTTCCGAGGAGACTTCGGATAGTGGTTCTGAGGAATCTCAGCCTTCCAAGGCCTAACTTTTTGTATATCTTCTTTTTGAACTTTATTCATATCTAAACTTGTTACCCTTCGGGGTTATATTTTATATGTTGCTTTTCTTGCCTCTTTCTGTTTAACTTTACAATTTTAATACGCATTTGAACTTTAAACATCCTTAGATAGAAATAATTTCAAACTCTTTAATATGAAGTCTGGTTTTCCAAAACCTTACATAGCATGGGTTCGACCCTAATCAACAATATCTAGACAATGTAAATTATACTGGAATATAAAATCCTATGCAAGCAAAGCTTCAAGGTGCTTTTAAACCTACTTGTCAATGACAAGTGAGAATCATACTTCACCTATCTTACACGTAGTAAACCTTCAGGTTTTGTGCATTCCAGGTCCTCGGGACTTCAAAACCTTCCATAGTTTCCAGCTTGTAGGTTCCTCTACCCTGAACGCTCTTGACTCTGTACGGCCCTTCCCAATTCAGGGCAAGCTTTCCTTTCTGTCCAACACCAGAAGCCTCTATTTTTCTCAAGACTAGATCTCCTTGTTTAAAAAATCTCTCTTTAACCCTTAGGTTGTAATAGAATGAAGCATTTTTCTGATATTCTACTATCTTTGCATGTGCCTCATCTCGCACTTCATCAATTAGATCCAGGGCTAACCTCTGCCCTTCCTCATTTTCTACAGCATTGAAAGTCTGAATCCTTGGAGAGGAATGCGATATCTCCACGGGAACTACTGCTTCTGCCCCATATGCCAACATGAAAGGAGTTGCTCCTGTCGTGACTCTACAGGTAGTCCTATAGGCCCATAATATTGGAAGTATCTCATCCACCCAATTATTTCTTGACTTCTCGATCCTCTTCTTTAGTCCATCCAGGATTATCCGATTTGCTACCTCTGCTTGCCCATTGGCTTGCGGGTGAGCCACAGAGGTGAATCGTAACTCAATTTCATTTTCTTCACAATACTTCTTGAATTCCTCATTGTTGAATTGTGTTCCATTGTCAGTGACGAGGATACGGGGAATTCCATATCGGCACATAATGTTTTCCCACAGGAATTGTGCAACCTGCTTAGTTGTGATTTTGGCCAAGGGTTTGGCTTCGATCCACTTGGTGAAATAATCAATGGCTACAATCAGAAATTTCCTTTGTGTCGTGGCCATAGGAAAAGGCCCTAGAATATCCATCCCCCACATGGCAAAGGGAATAGGCGAGTTGATAGAGGTCAGCATCTCGGGGGGTTGTCTAACAACTGGTGCATGCTTCTGACAGCGATCACACTTCTTCACATATTCTTTGGCATCAGCCATCATTTCTGGCCAATAGAAGCCTAAACGAGTTATCTTATGAGCCAAGGCCCTGCCCCCAAGTGTTGTCCACAAATACCTTCATGCACTTCTTCAAGAGCCAAGCGTGCCTCATCGGGCCTGAGACACCTCAAGTAGGGAACCACGAAAGATCTTTTGTAAAGAATCCCATCTATCAAAGAGTACCTTAGTGCCCGAACAGTTAACTTCCGTGCTTCAATTGCATCACTTGGCAACCAACCGGTCTGAATGTGAGCCTTGATGGGATCAATCCATGACGTCCCCAAGCCTATGAGAGCCACTAGCTTAACATCTATGCTTCGTGTCTTCAAAACACGGAAGTACACACTTCCTGAACTTTATTCAATCTCAGACGAAGCGAACTTTGATAGCGCATCTGCCTTAACATTTTCTTCCCTTGGAATGTGTTCAACATGGCATTCATTAAATTGGGTCATCACAGCCCTTACTAGGCGGACATACTTAGCCATCGTATCATCCCTTGCCTCAAATTCTCCCTTTACCTGGGATATGATCAGCTTCGAGTCTCCACGGACCTTTAAGTTTTTGACTCTAAGTGTCCCAGCTAGACCAAGGCCAGCTATCAGGGCTTCATACTCTGCCTCATTATTTGTGGTTGGAAAATCTAGCTTCATAGCATACTCAATTAAGAACCCATCAGGGCTTTGCAAAACCAACCCTGCTCCACTGGAATTTGTTTTTGATGCTCCATCAAAATAGAGAACCCAATATTCTTTCTCCTTATCATCCTTCTCCCTGTCCCCATTGTCGACTCCCTTGTCTTGAGGTATGGTATCTTCCTGCCCCCCGACTTCTTGGTTGGGTATGGTACATTCCACCACGAAGTCAGCTAGTGCATGGGCTTTTATAGCCGTACGTGGCTTATACTTGAGATCAAACTCTCCCAACTCTATTGCCCACTTAATCAGTCTCCCACTTGCCTTGGGACTGTGAATGATATTTCTCAGTGGCTGATTTGTTAGCACTTCAATCTGGTGAGCTTGAAAATAAGGACGCAGCTTTTTTGAAGCCATTACCAAGGCTAAAGCGAATTTCTCTATAGTTGAATAATTCAACTCAGCACCATGCAAAATTTTGCTGACATAGTATACGGGTTTCTGGACTTTCAGTTCTTCCTTAACTAACACCGCGCTCAAGGCGCTCTCTGAAACATCCAAGTACAAGAATAAAATTTCACTCAGAACTGGCTTGGCCAACAACGGGGCCTGGGCCATATACTTCTTTAACTCTTCAAATGCCTTCTGGTTTTCCTCACTCCATACAAAGTCTTTGATGCTCTTTAGCGATTTGAAGAATGACAAACACTTGTCCCCCGACTTGGAGATGAATTGTCCTAGCGCAGCAACCCTTCCTGTAAGCTTCTGAACATCCTTAACAGTTTTTGGTGGTTCCATGTCCAGGATCGCCTTTATCTTATTCGGGTTAGCCTCAATTCCCCTCTTTGAGACCATCAGTCCCAAGAATTTTCCAGATCCTACTCCGAAAGCACACTTCGTCGGATTCAACATCATCTTGTGGTACCTCAGGACCTCAAAAGCTTCCCTTAAATGGGCTATATGATCAGTCTTTACTAGACTCTTGACTAACATGTCATCAACATAGACTTCCATAGTCTTACCAATAAGATCCTTAAAAATTCTATTCACCAACCTTTGATAGGTGGCTCCTGCATTCTTGAGACCAAACGCCATAACAAGATAACAATAAACACCAAAGTCAGTGATAAATGATACCTTTGGAATGTCATCCTTATGCATTTTGATCTGGTTGTATCCGCTAAACCCATCCATGAAACTCAGCATCTCATGTCCAGCAGTGGCATCAATCAAAGTATCAATTCTAGGCAGCGGAAAACAGTCTTTGGGGCATGCATCATTCAGATCAGTGAAGTCTATACACATCCTCCACTTTCCATTAGCCTTCTTCACCATTACAGGGTTTGCTAACCACTCCGGAAATTGAATCTCCTCAATGAAACCAGCCTCTAAGAGCTTTTCCACTTCCTGCTTTATAGCCTCTTGTCTTTCCGGGGCAAAATTTCTTTTCTTTTGTTTCACTGTCTTCCAGCTTGGATCTACGTTTAGCTTGTGAGTAATTAACTCCGGGTCTATGCCTGGCATATCAGCTGCTGACCATGCAAACACATCACTATTTTCTTGCAAAAATTTCACTAACTTCCCTCTAAAGGGCTCCTCAATTGTGGCTCCAATGAAAGTCGTCCTCTCAGGATTCTCGGGGTCTAAAGGAACCGAAACCAATTCTTCTGCTGGCTTTCCTCTATTCTCATCATTTTCTCGAACATCCATATCTTCAATAGGAAGAACCTGCCCCCCGACTCCATCTGCCCTCAAAGAGGCCACATAACAGCTTCTAGCCATTTTTTGATCTCCTCTCTCTTCTCCAATCCCGTTTCGGGTGGGAAACTTCATGACTGAATGGTACGAAGAGGGGACTGCCTTGAAGGCTTGTATCCCTGTTCTCCCCATGATAGCATTATAAGTTGAACTAGCCTTTACCACTACGAAATCCAGCATCTGCGTTGCTTGCCTTGGCTCCGTACCTATGGTGGTTGGCAATTTGATTATCCCTTCCACAGGACATTCTACTCCAGTAAATCCATATATCGGCATGTCGGTTGGTGTCAACTGGGAGTCGTTATACCCCATCCTTAGAAAGGTGTCATGGAGCAAGATATCCACAGAAGCACCATTATCCACAAGGACCCTCTTAACCGGGCTATTTCCTATTATTGGTGTTATGACCAGCGGGTCGTCATGGGGAAACTTCACACCCTCTAGGTCAGAATCATCAAAAGCCAATGTTACTTCTGTCCTGGCCCTCTTCGGGGCTTCTCCAATAATATGCATAACCTCTCTAGTATATGCCTTTCTGGAATTTTTGGACAATCCAGCAGCAGTTGGACCTCCAAAGATCGTGTTTATCACAGGCCCTCGAGGTCTCGGCCCTCCATAAATGGTGTTTATAACTGGTCCTCTAGGCTGGGGGTTTCGCCCCTGATCGTCTTGGTCCCTCCTACGATCCTCAAAGTTCTTCCTTCCATTATTATTCCTATCCCCTCCTTCTCCAGTGTATTTGTTCAATCTTCCTTTTCGAATGAGGAACTCAATTTCATCTTTCAATTGCCTACACTCATCGGTGTCATGGCCAACATCTTTGTGAAACCTGCAATACTTGCTCTTATCTAGCTTGGCGGGATCAGCCTTCAAGGGCTTAGGCCAGCGAACATCTCTGTCTTTCTCAATCTCCATCAAAATCTGACTTCTAGGAGCATTAAGCTTAGCGTATTCAGTGAACTTTTGCCCAGGTCCTCCCTTCTTGGGGGTTGAATCAGGGTTTTGTTCGGTTCTAGGATATTTGTCCTTTGCAATATATTCTAAATCAGTTTTTCGCCTCTTGCCTCCAGTGGGCTCATTACTTACTACGGTCTTCCTCATGCTTTTTTCAACCTTGATATACTTCCCTGCCCTCTCTTGGAGTTGCAACATGTTTTCAGGGGGACGTTTGGCCAAGGACATCTTGAAAAACTCATCCCTGGTTCCTTGTTGTAGTGCTATCATGGCTACCTTATCATCAAGGTCTGGGACTTTTAAAGCCTCCTTTGTAAAACGATTCAGGTAATCTCTCAAGGATTCCTTAGCTCCCTGCACAAGACTCATAAGGGATGCTGAACTTTTCTCATGGACTCTTCCACTGTTGAATTGCTTAATAAAAGCCTGACTTAATTCTCTGAACGATCCAATAGAATTTGGGGGCAGGCGACTGTACCATCTTTGAGCCATACCCGACAGGGTTTGAGGGAAGGCCCGACACTTTATAGCATCATTCACGGGTTGCAGCAGCAGTGCATTAGAGAATGTCCTAACATGATTAGCGGGGTCTCCCGTGCCATCATAGGCTTTGATAGTGGGCATCTTGAATTTCCTTGAGATATGGGCATTCATTATCTCTTCTGTGAAGGGTGGAGTTGGATCATCAGGATCTCCAAGGGGAAGGAGATTGCTTGGATCAGTTCTTGGGACAATAGCCCTTCTTCTTACCGGACCATCCAGGTCTATGACAGGAGGAGGATTTCTCCCCCTATGAGGTATCTGGGGTCAAGTGGCCTGGTGAGCCTCCAAATCACGCCTCAGCCTTTGGATTTCAGCCTCATGAGCCCTGATCCTTTCCTGCACTTCTTGGGGATTCGCCCCTGGGGTGCTTTGGGGGCGTTGCCTTCCATCGGCCATTGGCTCTTTTCCAGGACGCCTCCTTCTCGGGGCCACTTCATCATCCGAAGATTCGGAGTCTCTCTCAGTATAAGGACCAGAAAATTCCCGATCCTCAGGAATAGGACCCAAACCTCGTATATAGGGGGGTGACTGCCCTCGTGCTTCGCCTCGCCCAGCATATCCGCTTCCTCCAACCTCAGGGCGAAGGGGCATCCCATAAGGGGGGTTAGTAGTAACAATAGTTGAATATTCATACCCGACGGGTCGAGAATTCACAGGTATATGTACTTGTTGAACTTGAGGATTCGTACCTTGAATAATCGGGGGAGTTGTCCCTTGTGGCTGAGGTTGAGTTGCCCCTGTCTGGGCTTCCCCCTGAGTAGATGCATAAGTTGAATGGGGAGGAACCTCCACGGTTGATGAAATCACCTGGGTTGTCTCTGATGGTGTTCCTTCCTCTAGAGCTCCAATTGTTCTCCGTGTTCTCGCCATGGTTGTTGTTGCGTTTTCCCACAGACGGTGCCAAATGTTATGGATAAAAAAACTAAGGTTATTACTTGCTGTATTTATTATTAAGATTCGAGAGCTCAAGGCTTTTAATGGCTGCTCTCGTGTTTCGTGGCTCAACTCTGCCTTTACGAGATGCCTACGTATCTCTGTGAATTAGAGAATCAAGCCAAAAAACGTAGTTCTGATTGGTGGGGGTGAGACCCCTTATATAGATGTTGGGAGTCTTTGAATTGGACTTGGTATAGGAGACTTGATGGGCAAGTCTCATAATTAGAATGGACTTTGGAGTCCTAGATAGTAGGAAACTGATTCCTTATCCTTTTAGGTCCCCTTGAGGCTAATCTCCAAGGATTTATATCCTTATCGGGACTCTTCTCAACATCTGATTTTTCCCTTATTAATTAATTACGAAATTAATTAATAATCAGGGCTTTTGGGCCTGTTTTATTCCATCAGGCCTGATCTGGTCCATCAGGCTTAACCTTTCTGGTGTGAGTATCATATATCTTTTTATTGGGCCTAGCAGCCCACAGTTTGTACAATTAATGCAGTATTTAATTATACAATCATAATTTATTTATCCCTGTCAGTACCATTTGGAGAACATTTGCTCGTGCACAAGTTTTGAGGCAATTGGTCCCACAGTTGACCATATTTGACCTAGTTACCATTGACATTGACCAAAACTTTCAAGACATCATTTTATAATATTTAGGTAATTGTTATATTTTTTATGGTATTTATTTAAGAGTTTTTAGGGTGGTCATATTTAATGGTGCTTAATGCTTAATTAAGTGATTAAACAAAGATTAAAAGAAAAAGAAAAATATATTATTATATAAAGAAATCAGCTGAGTTTTTGAATCCCATAAACTTGTTTGTCTCATATGGCAAGTGGCTAAGAAACACATCTAACACACTTTGCTTTCCATGTCATCAATCCATGTCATTTCCATCATCCACCATCCATTCTCCTTAAATCTCCACCATTCAATCCACCCAAATTCTCCTATAATTAAAACTCCACCTATACATATATACAAGGTTTTTGATATACATGCTAGTGTTTGTGCCCTAGAGACAACACTATGATATTTTATTTTAAGACATTAGGATTATTAATGTTTATGTTCTATCGATTATTCCCTTTATAATTTATTAATTCTTAATTTACTGTGATATAAATGTTAGATTAATAAATGTCCTTGGATTATGATATACAATTCTATATCTCTAAGTATATGACTTAGAAATGATATTATGAGAATAGTATCAATATTCCTAAATGTCCCTAGTCTAGTATTATTATTAAGGGACAATAATAATGTATTAAGACTGGTGTGTTTGTTGACCGATGATCACATCTCATTGATCATAGGTATAGTGATACTAAAGTCAAAAACATAGGCAGATGTATATGTACATGGTGTTGGACAGACCCAATGTGAGATTCTACATGTCTGTTGTGTCATAAGTAATTCTCACAGTGATAATGATGTAATGGTCTTTAGACCTAAAGTCATTATATTTCTCTACGAGAATTAATATACATTGATTCCATTAAAAGTTATCCTTGACTCGGTAATGATAAAAGTGGACATTGGGTATATTATGAATCGTATGAGAAATATGAATGATCTAGATGGGATTTAACCCTCCTATTTTAGGAGTGATATTATTTGCCACTTGTGTGAGCTAGACTATGAAATGTGTGACCACGCTCAAATGTTGATTTGATATAATAGTCTACTCATTGATCAAGGAAACCTGGATTAAATATTGATGAGGATGTCACATTACATGCCTCTAGTTTAATCTATAATATGTGGTTAAATGGATAATATTACATTGTACATTATTCACGAAACGTTTAATCGATCACCGTTTAAATTATTATTACTTGGGTAGCAATGATGTATTACTAGATGCCGCTCATTGTTTACGATTTTAAATTAAATTTAAAATTCGTTGGCAACGTAATAATAACCTATAGGGTCACACACTAAGAATGCTTGAAGGATTATTTAATTTAAATTGGATTTAAATTATATTAACGTAATTCGAATTATTTATAATATTAATTAAGTATGACTTAATTGATTAGATAAATATTGATATTCGAAATTATTAATATTAATTATGAGTTTCATTTGTTAAATAATTAAGTATGACTTAATTATTATACAAATAGGAATTTCAAATTAATAATAACTCCTAATTAGTTAAGAGTTATAATTCTTATTATACTCTCTATATAATATCTCTTGTGTGGCTGATTTTGTATGCAAGACTTTTACTAAAACCCTAGCCACCAAGGGAGAAGATAGAGAGAGCAAGAAAAACGAGTTTATGTTAATACACATTCAATCCTTGAGTTCAAGCATTCGTGTGGATACCGATAGAGCGTAGATCGTGAGAGTGGGATGCGTGGTGATTGAACAAGCTTTGGATCTCCATTAGTCAACCAATTGGTAAAGCTTCTTAAGGTAAATAATATGATCAATTAATTAAATATATTTTTTTTGCATGGATCCTGCAATGGATTTCGAAAATTCTGATTTTTTACATTTTTAAATACTATTTCCGTTGCGTTTATGTGCTCAAAACCCAACAATGACATCAGAGCTACTTACGAAAAGTGTTTAATTCCTTTATGTGTTTACCGGTTTTGTGATGATAACATGTATACAATATTCCATGACTGTTATGTATGTGATTTTGTATGTTTTGCATGTTATGTTTATATATGCGTATGTATGTATATGTTTTGAATATATGATATGTAATATCCGGGATATATCGTGTAATTATTTTGCTAATAAATAATTATTATATGTGTTCAGTATCTATTCTGTGAATTATTTGTTAAGTGTTATCTGTGTTTGGATATTTAAAAAATAATATTAATTGAGTATTTTAATTTTTATATGTCCAAAATAAAATATAGATAATTGTCATATCTTCCTAATTATTTTCATGTTGATTTATGAATTTATAGGAATCATATGAATTTTATCAAATCTGTTTCCGGGTATTTAAAATCTATTTTATAAAAACGGGAACCAACCGACGTTATCCGTTGTTACGTTTTTAGAACCCGAAACTCTTCCTAGAACTCCTCCCTAACCTAATTGTAATATTCCGAGCATTTTCCATGTTTCGACTTTTTCGATCCGGCGTACGGTTTGTCCTGCGCGGGTCCCAGCGCAACATTTTCGATATAATATTCGTTTCGGTAAATCAATAAAACCCGTATTTTCGATAAACGGGAGCTTTTTATTAAACTATCATAATTATCACCTCGTACTACGTGTAACCAGGCGTTGAGACCAAGACCGCAGTACAAATTGTACTGATTTGGATAATTATCCCGAAAACCGATACCGTTTGGATCAGTTTTTATAAATAAACGTACCGTTTTATATCGGGAATGATCCAACGGGATACTAATTTTCCGTAATTATAAATAGCCTTTTACCGTATTTTATTTCGTATCAAAATCATTTGCGGTCACCTAAAAATATAATTTTCCAAAGAAAAACCTTATATTCATATAATCTTCTGAAAATCAAACCAACTTTTGGAGGTGTTATTGATCTTTGTTTGGAAAGCTCGAGTAACCAATTTGAAGGTCTTGAAGAGCTCTATCAGATTCTGTGATCCATACACCTGCAAAAATCAAGCTTATTTTTCTATATTTTTATTTAATTTCGAATTATTTTTATTAAAAATATGAATTTCTGTTCGGATGATTGTTTGTATGATTTAATGATTGCATGTTGTAGAGCTTGGTTTCCTGATGATTTTCATATGTCATACGTCTGATTTGGAGTTCAATAACATGTCCAAAATTGAGTTTAATTCTCGAATTTTAAAATTAGGGTTTATAACCCGTATGAATGTTTTCAATTGAAATTTGGGACTTTTTGATTTAGGGATTATTAGCTGTTGATTTATAGTGGGTTGTGTTCCTTATGAAATTTGCAATCGATTGGTATATAGCTCGTTAACAGAGGATTAGTGAATCGAAGGGAGTTGTGTTTTGAAAATTTACGATGTTCGCCGGAAACCGGCGATGTTTTTGACCAATTTCCGGCCAGGACAGGGATGATTGATGTGTTTTGATTGCATGAATAGATTCCTGGTGTTGTGTAGTGTAAATCTGGAGCAGATGGTGAGCTGAGGGTGCCGGAATCGAGTTCTCCGGCCACCCCTGTATTTTCCGGCGACGGGGGTGTAAAAATTGCAGTTTAGTACCCTGACTTTTGAAAACGATGAAGTTTAGTCCCTGAACTTTCCAGAGTTTTCAAAAATAGGATTCCTGTTTTAAAAATATTCAAAAATCATATTCCCTATTTATTTTTATTATAAAAATTCATTTTTAATTTCTGAAAATTCCAAAAATTATTATTTTAATTCCAAAAATTATTTTTAATTCAAAAATAAATCTGAATTAATTAGTTAATTAATTTCAGTTAATTTTTAATTGATTAATTAGTCAATTAATTCGAAAATTAATTGATTAATTGATTTAATTAATTATTAATTGATTTTAATTAATTATTTAATTAGATTTAATAATTTAAAAATGATTTAAAAATTCCGAAAAATAGTTTCGAGCTTTAAAATAATATTTTAAATTGTTTTAAGGCCCGATAATTATTATGAAATTGTTTTGAAGCCAGAATTGGCCAACCGAACCCTGTTTATTACTCAAAAATTGATCCAACAATCCGTTTTAATTCCGAAAAATGTTTTAAAAATCATTTTAAATATCTGAAAGCTTGTTTATGACCCGAGACTTCTTTATAAATGTTATATCATTGATTATGTGATGTGTTATGTGTTGTATGTGACTTGTTGGTTAACTGTCGGTCTATATATTCGATGTTTACTTGTTTATTGCGTAACTTTCAATCCGTTAATTGGATTTGGGTGAAACGAAAGGTAGATAGAAGTATGTGTCGAATAGAATCATATAAGTTGAATATTGATAGATGCTTATGATATGTGAGCAGAAGATGCAAGGTATAGGAAAGGGAAACAGGTAGTCGAGGAGTAAGACTGTCGTGACTGAAAGCGAGTTTAGTATAATAAGCTAGTACCAGGCAAGTGTTCTGACCTTTCTCGAGATATTGTAGTGATTGATAGTCCTGTTTGATATTGCAAGTGCATTGAAGCACTGAACCCTAAACCATGATTCCAGTTATTGATCTTGAGCCATAAACCTGATTCTTTCTAGACCATTGATGGTTGTATACCCAAATACGAACCTCAAATATACGATACTACTCCACAAATACATACAAACTAAATATCAAACACTGAACCAGATTTCTTACACACTCAAACCATTGTATCTTATGCTTTGAAAGGCCATATCCTTGAAACCCTAAAACACTGATTCCTTTGTTATCCAATTCTTTCATTACCTAACAGCCAAGCTTTGGAAATGCCATATTGATCTTTATGCAGATTGAAACCATTTTCATTATTGAATGTCCAATGTTGTTAATGATTATGTTTATTGTTTATTACTGCTTATTCTGTTATTATGTTAGAATTGGATTGTTTTTATAAAATTGGGGACCAGATTCGTGGTCAGACCATATAATGGTCAAGTTAGGCCAATGTGTGCCTTAGATCCAGTAGTCAGAGCAGTGCTGTGTGCTTTGCTTGGGGTTAGTGTGTGACTGATCAGCAGCCTAACCTTCGTTTTCAAAATGAAGGTTTGTAATATAAGTATGTGTTTGGCTTGTGTGTATACTTTAACCTGTTGCGGTCCGTGGTAGTTGGTAAGTAGGGTCACTGCATATTATTATTATCTTTATTATTGTTATAAGCAGGTTATAAATATTGTGTGTGTGTGGACCCCAAACTTCTGAACCGGGTTTGGAGGGCGCCACAGGTTTGGTATCAGAGCTACAGGTTATAAGTCACTGACACAAGCCTAGGTTGGCGGGAATGGGTAGAGGGTTAGGATTAGAAGTAAGGAATAGAAAGATAGAACGTCGAGAGGTTGAGTGCTACAGTATAATAGGTATTAGTATGAGATGCGTCGTGGTTCGAGATTCTTATATTGCGATATGATTTCAGATAGCAGCGATGGCCGACTCTTTTATCCCCGCATCAGCTGATCACTCAGAGCCTTCAGTTGAAATACCATCTTCAGATCCACGTCCCGTTGTTCCACCAGTGTTGGCTATTCTACCTCCACCTGTGTTGCAGCCCGTACCATTACAAGCTATTCCACCTCCAGGCATGAGGCCACCTATCAGAGGACCCCCACCTGCTGATTCAGGCTTTACTGATCATTCAGTTACAGGAGTATCTTTCCAGTTCTCTTCTTATCCTGTCCCATATCATCAGTTTGAGGCTTGCCTTATAGAGTAGCGATTCCTACAGGGTCAAATTCAGGAGTTACTACATATCATGCGTACTAGAGAGGTTGGGAGTGGAGAGAGGCGACTTAGAGAGAGGCTCCAGGTGTTTTGTAGAGCAGCTGCTGTGAGGATTGCTGAGGCTACACATGAGGACATCACCCCTGATTTCCTAGTGGAGTGGGCTAAGTGGGTTTTAGAGGAGCTTGAGGAGATTGGAGGTCCAGACTTGCCATGAGTCAGAGATCCAGAAACAGAGATGATGATAAGTGTTATTATGGTTGTATAGTATGTACAGTAGTGTGTAGTGTGTATCACTAGACTTTTGGGTTGTATTTATAGACTAGCTATGCTGACTAGTGAGTAGGTTGTTGTACCCTTTTGCTTTTACTTCCGAGCGTCTTTACGCTTGTACTACCCAAAACTTTTGATCTATATATATATATCAGTACCTTTTCTTTTCCAGCACTGTCATTTACTTTATTGCACCTGTTTTACTTTACCTTATTTATTGCACCAGTTATACCCCTGTGATACCATGTACCCTGTTTTCCATAACTGTTTATATTCTGTAAAGAAGCATGCAATTTACTTAGTTCAACTTTTACAACCGTTTTCAAAAAGAGATATTTCTATTTTACAAAACTCTTCTTTTATGCAAAGAATTTGATTTAAAAGCTAAATAAGTTGTTTGATTCTTTACAGAAAAATGCCTCCCAGAAGAAATACACGCACCAACACCCAGAATGAAGAAACCAACAATAACAATAACAATAACAACTAAGATGATACAAACCAGAATGCAAACCCAGGACACATAGACCCAGCAATAGCCCAGATTCTCCAAATCTTGGCCCAACAAACAGTTCACCTGGCACAACAACAACAAAGACAGACCAATCCCCAGGTAACTTTCAAAACTTTTCAGGCAGTAAACCCACCAGAATTCAAGGGTTCCTTAGACCCGATTGAAGCAAATGTTTGGTTAAAGGAAATAGAGAAGGCATTCACCTTAGTGAAAGTGAAAGAGGAACAGAAGGTTGAGTTTGCAAGTTACTATTTGAAGAATGTGGCCACCTATTGGTGGGAAATGGTGAAGACATTGGAAGGTACAGATGTAATTACTTGGGAAAGGTTTAAGGAATTGTTTTTAGAAAAGTATTTTCCTCCGTTTGTTCAGGATCAAATGGAGTTGAAATTTTTAGAATTAAAGCAAGGAAATATGTCGGTGGCAGATTATGAGAGTGAGTTTGAGGAATTGTCAAGGTATGTTTCGTCGTATGTGAATACTGACAGGTTGAAGGCTAAGAGATTCCAGTAAGGTTTGAAGCCATGGATTAGAGGGAAGGTAGCCATTTTTGAATTGGATACCTATGCAGGAGTTGTACAGAAGGCTATGATCGCAGAGACAGAGAGTGAGATGTCACAGAAGGAAAAAGAAAGCAAGAAAAGGAAATTTGAAGGGAATGAAGGTCAGTCACAAATAGGGAAGTTTCCAAATTTTAAGAAGGGAAAGTTTCAGCCAGGGAGGAATTTTAATTTCAAGAGACAGAATGCAGGCGACTGAGGCCAGGGCAACCGTCCAGTTAATGCGAATCAACCGAATCAGTTGAGGTTAACTTTTCCAGATTGTCAGGTATTTGGAAAGAAATATGGAGGAATTTGTAATAAATTGAATGTAGTTTGTTTGAAGTGTAACCAGAAAGGGCACTATTCGAGGGAGTGCCGAAAAGAGCCAGCAAGTAAGGATCAGCCTATCCGGAATCCAGCAGTGAAGGTTCCAGCCATTGGATTTACGTGCTTTAATGTGGAAAGCCAGGACATATAGCAAGAGATTGCAAGACACCAGTCCCAGTCAGTAATGTATTGAGGATTATGGGATCTACCCCAGCAGTGAATGAGACTCCAAGGGCTAGAGTTTTTGACATGTCTATGAAGGACGCTATCCAGGATACTGATGTCGTGGCAGGTATGCTTAATGTAAATTCTTTATGTGCCAAAGTGTTAATAGATTCGGGAGCAACTCGATCATTTGTTTCACAAGATTTTGTTAGTAAGTTAAATTGTCCAGTTGAGCATTTAAATGAAATAATGAATGTGGAATTAGCAAATCAAGAATGTGTATCTGTTAATCAAGTTTGTGGGAATTGTGAGATTGAGCTTTTTGGTAGAAGTTTTGTGTAGATTTGATACCATTTAAGTTAGGAGAATTTGACGTTATTATAGGAATGGATTGGTTATCTAAGCACGATGCCCAGATAGATTGTCGAAATAAGAAGGTAATGGTGAAAATGCCAGACGAAAGAATAGTAACGTTCAAGGGCCAGAAACAAGTAAAAAAGTTCTTAACGATGATTCAAGCCAAGAAATTACTACGGCAAGGATGCGAGCATTTCGTGTCATATGTGATTGACAGAAGTCAGGAGCCAGCAAAACTTGAGGATATTCCAGTAGTGAATGAATTTCCAGACGTGTTTCCCAATGAGTTACCAGGACTTCCTCCAGATAGAGAAATTGAGTTTGCAATTGACTTAGCACCTGGAACAGAACCAGTATCCAAGGCCCCGTACAGAATAGCGCCCGTTGAGATGAAAGAGCTAGCGAAGCAATTGCAGGAGTTGTTAGAGAAAGGAGTAATCAGACCCATTGTATCCCCGTGGGGTGCACCGGTATTATTTGTCAAGAAGAAAGATGGAAGCATGAGACTATGCATCGACTATAGGGAGCTCAACAAGCTTACAATCAAGAACAAGTATCTGTTACCCAGAATTGACGATCTGTTTGATCAATTGAAGGGAGCCAAGTACTTCTCCAAGATTGATTTAAGATTGGGATATCATCAACTAAAGATCAAGCCAGAAGATATACCAAAGACAACTTTCAGAACAAGATATGGACATTATGAATTTTTAGTGATGTCTTTTGGATTGACCAATGCCCCGGCAGTGTTTATGGACCTGATGAATAGAATTTTTAAGGAATACTTGGACAAGTTCGTTATTGTGTTTATAGATGATATTTTGATTTATTCAAAGACGGAAGAGGATCATGTGGAACATTTGAGAACAGCTTTGGAGATTTTAAGGAAAAAGAAGTTATATGCTAAATTCTCAAAGTGTGAATTTTGGTTACAGGAGGTTCAGTTCTTAGGACATATAATCAGTAATGAAGGGATCAAGGTGGACCCAGCAAAGATTGAGGCCATTACAAATTGGGTAAGACCGAGAACACCCACCGAGGTAAGAAGTTTCTTGGGATTAGCGGGATATTATCGTCGATTCGTTCAAAAATTTTCAAGGATTGCCACACCATTGACAAAGCTTACACGGAAGAATGAAAAGTTTATATTGAACGATAAATGTGAAGAAAGTTTTCAGGAATTAAAGCGAAGATTAATTACGGCAACTGTTTTGTCACTAACAGACGATCAAGGGAATTTCGTAATTTATAGCGATGCTTCTCATAAAGGACTAGGATGTGTTCTAATGCAGCACGATAAGGTGATTACGTATGCGTCAAGGCAATTGAAACCACACTAACAGAAATATCCTATTCATGATTTGGAGCTAGCAGCTATAATTTTTGCTTTAAAGATTTGGAGACATTATCTGTATGGAGAAAAGTGCAAGATTTACACGGATCACAAAAGTTTGTAGTACATATTCACACAGAAGGAGCTTAATATGAGGCAAAGGAGATGGTTAGAATTGATCAAGGATTACGATTGCTCGATTAATTATCATCCCGGTAAAGCGAATATTGTAGCAGACGCGTTGGGTCAGAAGGAAAAGTTAAATGTGTTATCAATACCTGAAGAGATATATAAGGAATTTCAGAAACTGGAATTGGAGATTAGAGTTTGCAGGCCTAATGAAGCAAAAGTGTACAGTGTGACTTTCCAGCCGGAGTTGTTAGAGAAAATAAAGAAGTGTTAGGAAGATGTAATGGATCAAGATATAAATCATTTGGTAGGTGAAGAATTGTGCATGCAAAAGGATGATCAAGGTATTCTTAGGTTTTCTTCTAGAATTTGGATACCACCGGTGACGGAGCTGAAGAATGAAATTTTGCAGGAAGCACATAATTCAAAGTATTCAATCCATCCAGGGAGTACCAAAATGTACAGAGATTTAAAGGAGAATTATTGGTGGCCAGATATGAAGAGGGAAATTACGGAATGGGTTAGCAGATATTATACATGTCAGAAAGTTAAAGCAGAGCATCAAAGACCAAGTGGATTGTTACAGCCATTGGAGATTCCAGAGTGGAAGTGGGAACATATTGCCATGGATTTCATAGTTGGATTACCAAGGACAAGGGCTAATCATGATGCCATTTGGGTTATAGTGGATAGACTTACCAAGTCAGCTCATTTTCTGCCTATAAATAAAAGATTTTTGCTCGACAAGTTAGTCCATATGTACCTGAAGGAAATCTTAGTTCGTCATGGAGTTCCTGTGTCTATTGTATCTAATCGAGATCCAAGATTTAATTCAAGATTTTGGAGGAGTTTTCAAGAATGCTTGGGAACAAGACTGAATATGAGTACAGCTTACCACCCACAGACGGATGGCCAAAGTGAAAGAACGATCCAGGCGATTGAAGATATGTTGCGTGTTTGTACTATTGATTTCAAAGGAAGTTGGGACAAACATTTACCTCTGGTAGAATTTAGTTACAACAACAGTTATCACGCCTATTGGGATGCCACCCTACGAAGCCCTTTATGGACGCAAATGCAGATCTCCAGTGTATTGGGATGAAGTAGGAGAACGTAAAATACTTGGACCTGAACTAGTACAACAGATAAAGGAAGTGGTTGAAATTATCCAAAAGAGATTGATAGCCGCACAGGACCGTCAAAGGAAATATGCAGACCAGTCAAGGAAAGACATGGAATTCGAAGAAGGAAGCTTGGTATTACTAAAAGTATCACCGTGGAAGGGACTAACGAGGTTTGGAAGGAAAGGAAAGCTGAGCCCAAGATATGTCGGACCTTTTGACATTCTAAAGCGCATTGGCAAAGTAGCTTACGAGTTAGCGTTACCTCCGCACATGGAGCACATTCACAATGTTTTTCACATATCAATGCTTAAGAAGTATAATCCAGACTCCAGGCATGTAATAAAATATAAGCCAATAGAGCTTCAGGCAGATTTGTCATATATAGAAAGTCCGATAGAGATTCTAGAGGAAAGAGAGAAGGTATTAAGAAATAAAGTGGTAAAGCTAGTAAGAGTATTATGGAGAAACCCAAAGGTTGAAGAGTCAACCTGGGAATTAGAAAGTGATATGAGAGAAAAGTACCCTCATTTATTTTCTTAGGAGATTCTGAGGACAGAATCCTTTTAAGGGGGGAAGGATGTAATATCCAGGATATATCGTGTAATTATTTTGCTAATAAATAATTATTATATGTGTTCAGTATCTATTCTGATAATTATTTGTTAAGTGTTATCTGTGTTTGGATATTTAAAAAAATAATATTAATTGAGTATTTTAATTTTTATATGTCCAAAATAAAATATAGATAACTTTCATATCTTCCTAATTATTTCTATGTTGATTTATGAATTTATAGGAATCATATGAATTTTATCAAATCTTTTTTCGGGTATTTAAAATCTATTTTATAAAAACGGGAACCAACCGACGTTATCCGTTGTTACGTTTTTAGAACCCGAAACTCTTCCGAGAACTCCTTCCTAACCTAATTGTAATATTCCGTGCATTTTCCATGTTTCGACTTTTTCGATCCGACGTACGGTTTGTCCTGCGCGGGTCCCGGCGCAACATTTTCGATACATTGATGAGGATGACACATTACATGCCTCTAGTTTAATCTATAATATGTGGTTAAATAGATTATATTACATTGTACATTATTCACGAAAGGTTTAATCGATCACCGTTTAAATTATTATTACTTAATGATGTATTACTAGATGCCGCTCATTGTTTACGATTTTAAATTAAATTTAAAATTCGTTGGCAATGTAATAATAACCTATAGGGTCACACACTAAGAATGTTTGAAGGATTATTTAATTTAAATTGGATTTAAATTTTATTAAGGTAATTCAAATTATTTATATTATTAATTAAGTATGACTTAATTGATTAGATAAATATTGATATTCGAAATTATTAATATTAATTATGAGTTTCATTTGTTAAATAATTAAGTGTGACTTAATTATTATACAAATAGGAATTTCGAATTAATAATAACTCCTAATTAGTTAAGAGTTATAATTCTTATTATACTCTCTATATAATATCTCTTGTGTGGCTGATTTTGTATGCAAGACTTTTACTAAAACCCTAGCCACCAAGGGAGAAGATAGAGAGAGAAAGAAAAACGAGTTTGTGCTAATACACATTCAATCCTTGAGTTCAAGCATTCGTGTGGATACCGATAGAGCGTAGATCGCGAGAGTGGGATGCGTGGTGATTGAACAAGCTTTGGATCTCCATTAGTCAACCAATTGGTAAAGCTTCTTAAGGTAAACAATATGATCAATGAATTAAATATTTTTTTCGCATGGATCCTGCGGTGGATTTCAAAAATTCTGATTTTTTACATTTTTAAATATTGTTTCCGTTGCATTTATGTGCTCGAAACCCAACAATGACATCAGAGCTACTTACGAAAAGTGTTTAATTCTTTTATGTGTTTACCGGTTTTTTGATGATAACATGTATACAATATTCCATGACTGTTATGTATGCGATTTTGTATGTTTTGCATGTTATGTTTATATATGCGTATGTATGTATATGTTTTGAATATATGATATGTAATATCCGGGATATATCGTGTAATTATTTTACTAATAAATAATTATTATATGTGTTCAGTATCTATTCTGTGAATTATTTGTTAAGTGTTATCTGTGTTTGGATATTTAAAAAATAATATTAATTGAGTATTTTAATTTTTATATGTCCAAAATAAAATATAGATAATGGTCATATCTTCCTAATTATTTTTATGTTGATTTATGAATTTATAAGAATTATATGAATTTTATCAAATCTTTTTCCGGGTATTTAAAATCTATTTTATAAAAACGGGAACCAACCGACGTTATCCGTTGTTATGTTTTTAGAACCCGAAACTCTTCCTAGAACTCCTCCCTAACCTAATTGTAATATTCCGAGCATGTTCCATGTTTCGACTTTTTCGATCCGGCGTACGGTTTATCCTGCGCGGGTCCCGGCGCAACATTTTTGATACAATATTCGTTTCGGTAAATCAATAAAACTCGTATTTTCGATAAACGGGAGCCTTTTATTAAACTATCACAAGTAACACCTCGTAGTATGTGTAACCAGGCGCTGAGACCAAGACCGCAGTACAAATTGTACTGATTTGGATAATTATCCCGAAAACCGATACCATTTGGATCAGGTTTTACAAATAAACGTACCGTTTTATATCCGGAATGATCCGACGGGATACTAATTTTCCGTAATTATAAATAGCCTTTTACCGTATTTTATTTCGTATCAAAATCATTTGCGGTCAGCTAAAAATATAATTTTCCAAAGAAAAACCTTATATTCATATAATCTTCTGAAAATCAAACCAACTTTTGGAGGTGTTATTGATCTTTGTTTGGAAAGCTCGAGTAACCAATTTGAAGGTCTTGAAGAGCTCTATCAGATTCCGTGATCCATACACCTGCAGAAATCAAGCTTATTTTTCTATATTTTTATTTAATTTTGAATTATTTTTATTAAAAATATGAATTTCTGTTCGGATGATTGTTTGTATGATTTGATGATTGCATGTTGTAGAGCTTGTTTTCCTTATGATTTTCATATGTCATACATCTGATTTGGAGTTCAATAACATGTACAAAATTGAGTTTAATTCAAATTTTAAAATTTGGGTTTATAACCCGTATGAATGTTTTTAATTGAAATTTGGGGCTTTTTAATTTAGGGATTATTAGCTGTTGATTTATAGTGGGTTGTGTTCCTTATGAAATTTGCAATCGATTGGTATATAGCTCGTTAACAGAGGATTAGTGAATCGAAGGGAGTTGTGTTTTGAAAATTTACGATGTTCGCCGGAAACCGGCGATGTTCTTGGCCAATTTCCGTCCAGGACAGGGATGATTGATGTGTTTTGATTGCACGAATAGATTCTTGGTGTTGTGTAGTGTAAATCTGGAGTAGATGGTGAGCTGAGGGTGCTGGAATCGAGTTCTCCGGCCACCCCTGTATTTTCCGGCGACGGGGGTGTAAAAATTGCAGTTTAGTACCCTGGCTTTTGAAAACGATGAAGTTCAGTCCCTGAACTTTCCAGAGTTTTCAAAAATAGGATTCCTGTTTTAAAAATATTCAAAAATCATATTCCCTATTTATTTTTATTATAAAAATTCGTTATTAATTTCTGAAAATTCCAAAAATTATTATTTTAATTCCAAAAATTATTTTTAATTCAAAAATAAATCTGAATTAATTAGTTAATTAATTTCAGTTAATTTTTAATTGATTAATTAGTCAATTAATTCAAAAATTAATTGATTAATTGATTTAATTAATTATTAATTGATTTTAATTAATTATTTAATTAGATTTAATTATTTAAAAATGATTTAAAAATTCTGAAAAATAGTTTCGAGCTTTAAAATATTATTTTAAATTGTTTTAAGGCCCGATAATTATTATAAAATTGTTTTGAAGCCAGAATTGGCCAACCGAACCCTGTTTATTACTTTAAAATTGATCCAACGATCCGTTTTAATTCCGAAAAATGTTTTAAAAATCATTTTAAATATCCGAAAGCTTGTTTATGACCCGAGACTTCTTTATAAACGTTATATCATTGATTATGTGACGTGTTATGTGTTGTATATGACTTGTTGGTTCACTGTCAGTCTATATATTCGATGTTTACTTGTTTATTGCGTAACTTTCAATCCGTTAATCGGATTTGGGTGAAACGAAGGGTAGATAGAAGTATGTGTCGAATGGAATTGTATAAGTTGATTATTGATATATGCTTATGATATGTGAGCAGAAGAGGCAAGGCGTAGGAAAGGGAAATAGGTAGTCGAGGAGTAAGACAGTCGTGACTGAAAGCAAGTGCAGTATAATAAGCTAGTACCAGGCAAGTGTTCTGACCTTTCTCAAGATATTGTAGTGATTGATAGTCCTGTTTGATATTGCAAATGCTTTGAAGCACTGAACCCTAAACCATGATTCCAGTTATTGATCTTGAGCCTTAAACCTGATTCTTTCTAGACCATTGATTGTTGTATACCCAAATACGAACCTCAAATATACGATACTACTCCACAAATACATACAAACTAAATATCAAACACTGAACCAGATTGTTTACACACTCAAACCATTGTATCTTATGCTTTGAAAGGCCAAATCCTTGAAACCATAAAACACTGATTCCTTTGTTATCCAATTCTTTCATTACCTAACAGCCAAGCTTTGGAAATGCCATATTGATCTTTATGCAGATTGAAACCATTTTCATTATTGAACGTCCAATGTTGTTAATGATTCTGTTTATTGTTTATTACTGCTTATTATGTTATTATGTTAGAATTGGATTGTTTTTATAAAATTGGGGACCAGATTCATGGTCAGACCATATAATGGTCAAGTTAGGCCAATGTGTGCCTTGGATCCAGTAGTTAGAGCAGTGCTGTGTGCTTTGCTCGGGGTTAGTGTGTGACTGATCAGCAGCCTAACCTTGGTTTTCAAAATGAAAATATAATATCCAATTCTAAATCATATTTCATTGTTCACTTGATATCGTAACCATTTTCACCTGATGATCGTTATTCTCAGTTTTGTCATTGTGACTTGCTGAGCTAGTTAGCTCATTTGTGCGATGTTGTTTATGTTCTTTTCCAGTTAAAAAGGAACTGGTTGGTACCGAGGATCCCCAGTCCAGCGCGAGAGCTAGGGGTTCAGGTTGATCGAGCTGAGCTAGTAGGCTTATTTTGGGATAATATAAGTTTGTAAAAGTTTGTAATAATGTTTAATACTCAGTTCTGAGTTTGGATAGTTGGGATTTGAAAGGTTTGTAATATAAGTGTGTGTTTGGCTTATGTGCATACTTTAACCTGTTGCGGTTCGTCGTAGTTGGTAAGTAGGGTCACTGCATATTATTATTATCTTTATTATTGTTATAAGCATGTTATAAATATTGTGTGTGTGTGGACCCCAAACTTCTGACCCGGGTTTGGAGGGTGCCACTTGATATTCATGAGAGTTGTATAATCATATAATGATTATATAGTCTGTATATATAATGATATATATATATATTGTGTTTGTTCTTATTATAAGAATTGTATTTGGTACGATTCTGAATCGGATGTAGCGGATTTTCTGAAATCTGGATCTGGTGTCCGATTTTGACAAACGAATACGTTATTTCATATAGAAACGAGCGTCTGAATGAAACTTGAACGAAACTGATAGAAAAGCTATCAGCAACTGATCTGTAAGGCATTTGACGTCATTTAGGCCCTGTAATCTGCGATTTAATGTTATCAGATTTAATTTCGAATTTTCTGATTTTTTCAATATTTGGTTTTTATGATTAGATCATGATGGGTATGATATGTTAAGATCAGATTATGTGTTTAAAGATGTTATTTTATGTTAATTGAGTATGGTGGATGGTTATGGCTTATGACCTTAGGTTAATGGTTTTGGTTTTTTAATATGTCTTGCATATCGTTTAATATTGTAATTATTAAATCTCGAATGTAACTCGAGTTCTTCTTGTAAGTTCATTAGATTAGTTTTCATATTTCATTCTTGTAATGTACATGAAGATATGAAGATTTTAAGATCAAGGGTAATCCCACACAGAGGCCATCCAAGGAAGCAATATAAGAAATAAGACATGTAATAGTTAGCCTTTATATATTTTCCACTTTAGATTGACCTAGATCTTTGTCATTAGCTTGATAAAGATCATATAGGATGAAGCCATAACCAACCACATTTATTTATTTCAATTTACATATATATGCGCATATGATGAATGTATATGTAGAGTAGTTTATAAAGATGCATGCTTAATTAGATTAAGAATGTATGTATTAGATACGACACCCATGCCATGCTTGCTAAATAAGATAAAATCTGTAGTGATTCAAGATTTTAAAATGAACAAACGATTATGAGATTCTCGTGTTTATGAAACATGGAATAAAATATAAATTTTCTTTATTTCTGACATGGGGCGATTTTGTCAAAAGCGAGTTCATTGAACTTGTAAGGTTGTGGGTTTTAAGCGAGACCATTGTGACTCCCTCACTACCCGGAAATCAAACCATTGATGAATATTGATTTGAAGTATTTTATTCAAGGAAAAATTTGGAATCTCTTTATAATGGAATCATGATCGTTTTAAATTTAACAAAACCCTAAAGTTAATATTGAGTTGATCAGATGCCTTCCAATGAGTTCAATGTGTTAACCCCTAGATCGACCAGGAGTGGGTTCGCTAAAGCGAAGTACTCCTATCTATCGTGGGAGATGTGTTGAAGTATATTGATACTTTTTGACTATTGAGTTTGACTTAACTAAGTTATCATAATAGGATTGTGAACTTAGAGGCATAGAGTTTGGCGAGATTTATTAGATAAATATGAACAAATGTTGTTCCACCAAGTTATCCAAGAGTTATATAGTTGATATAATTGACAAATGTTGTCTACCTAAATAATCATGTTTTAGGAGAAAAGCCAAAGCTGACCTAACTCATGGTAAAATATGGATCTTTGTTCACTAGAAAGGATACAAAATATATTGTTTCCCAATTAATAGTTAGGGCTATTGATTTGATAAAAATATTGGGAGATATATATATGAATAATCACTTGAACATAATTTAATGATGATCTGTAGACTAAGTTATTTTATGCACTTTAATATTATAGATATCAAATGACAAATAACACAAATAACTTCTCTATGTAATAGTCCTTGAGAAGGACAAGCTGACATGAAATAATTTCCTCAATTGACATGGGAACTTGAGGATTGTCCTCAGGTTCAAGGATGTCACTCAAACCCCTCTCTTATTTCTTCTAGCTAAGAATGAAACATGTGCTGAACAAAATGCTTACCAGAAGCAAATTGATTCTACAACTGATGTTTCATGTCTTATGCTTGTAATTATTAGTGCTAAGATTTAGAAGCAACAAGAGCATAATGATGCTTATGATATGATTGAGCACCTTCAAAGGATGTTTAAAGGATAGGCTCGTCCGAAAGATTTGACAATAATAAGGCACCATATTTTTGCATTAATGGGAGAATGATATCCGGTTAGACCACATGTTCTAAAGATGCTAGGTATATGTATCTTGATATTTTAGGTTTCAAGAATAGTCTAGAGACTCGGCTTGATTTGATCAAATAATCTTTGAACAACTTCTATTCTTAGTTTGTTAAGAACAAAAGGAATGAGATTGACAAAACACTCACTGAGTTGTTAAGCGTGTTTAGAACCGCTGAAAATAACACGGTAAAGCATGGATTACGTCCATATTGATGATGTACACATGGAATGCAAATGGGAAAGGAAAGTGGACAGGCAAGGTGAAGATTTGATCTTATTCGGTGCCAAACCAAAGTCCAAACCCAAAGGGCTTTTGAAGCCAAATAGCGGTGTTGCTAAGGAGATGATTGTCATTTCTGTGGAAATAACTGGATGAATGGAAGTTAAATTATCGAGCTTATTTGGAAGATCTAAAGAAGAAGACTAGCAATGGTCAAGCTTCAGGTATAGGGTTAGAATTGGAGCAAAAGTTGTTGCTCTAGTTGAAGGAACTCGATACCTAATTTTGCTCATAAGGCGAGATTGAGAACTTGATAAATTGTTATTACGTGCCTGCCTTTAGCAAATACATTAAGTCAATTTCTTGTCAGGACAAGAAAGGTTTTCATTTTAATTAAATAAACAATAGTTGTTTATTCTATTTCAATGATAAGACTTATAATGTTGCACAATTAGTTAACAATTTATATGTTCTAAGTTGACTCAAATCAAACATTACCTCTAGCATTGTCGTTAAGCCATATTAATGAGAAACGCATTTCCGACTTACATATAGATGAATACTTGGATAAGTTTGATTTTGAATCATACGGAAGATGCGAACTTTTTCTCATTGGCAAAATGACTAAAGCTAATTTTACCTGATCAGGTGAAAGGGCCACTGAACGATTATGACCTATACATAATGATGTATGTGGTCGAATGCGTGTGATGGCAAGGGGTGGATTATACTACTTCATAACATTTACTGATGATTTCAGTAGATATTGTTATGTGTTTCTTATGAAGAATAAATCTGATTCTTTTGAAATGTTCAAGGAATATAAGGTTGAAGTAGAAAAGCAAACAGAGGAAAGTATAAAAGTTCTACGAACAGATCGTGGAGGAGAATACTTAAGCCTCAATTTTAAGAGTTTCTTGAAGGAGTGTGATATTGTATCATAACTTACTCCTTCTGGAACACCTCAAAGGAATAGAGATTCTGAGAGGAGAAATCGTACCTTGTTGGACATAGTGCGATCGATGATGAGACTAGGGTATACTTTTTATAATCTTTCCGGGAACAAAAATTTTGTTTCTCAGGCCGCTGTATTGCTTGAGGGAGAACTACTTTCTAAGAAAATCAGTGGGAGGATAATACATCTCGATGAAGATCGAGAACCACATGATAACATTGAACCAGAGTTGGAATAAGTTGAGGATGTACACCAAAATGTTGAAAGTAATCCTGTCCAAGAAACACAGGTTATTCGTAGATCTAGTAGGATTCACCATGAGCCCGGCAGAAATTATGAATTTCTTTTGACTCAAGATGGTGATGTGATGCTTACGGATAATGATAAGCTTCTCACCTACCAAGATGCTATGAACAATTTAGACTCCGAGAGATGGCTAGAGGCCATGAAATCTGAGATGGAATCCATGTATCAAAATAAAGTATTAACTTTAGTTGATCTACTCGAAGGGGTAAAACCTATAGGGTGCAAGTAGGTTTTGAAGATGAAAACTGACATGGATGGTAAAGTACAGACCTATAAGAGGCGACTAGTGGCAAAAAGTTTCAAACAAATTCATGGTATAGACTATGATGAGACTTTTTCACCGGTTACTATGGTCAAGTCCATCAGGATTTTGTTAGAAATAGTTTCTTACTTTGACTATGAGATTTGGCAAATGGATGTCAAAACTGCTTTCTTATATGGGAGCCTTGAAGAGGATGTATATATGATACAACCTGAGGGTTTTGTTGAACCAAAGTTTGCTAAGATAGTTTATAAGTTGCTTCTATCTATTTATAAATTGAAGCAAGCATCAAGGAGAATGAATATTCATTTTGATGAAACGGTCAAAGAGTTTGGCTTTATTCAAAATGAAGATGAACCATTTGTTTACAAGAAGGTTAGTGGGAGCCATGTGACATTCCTAGTATTATATGTAGATGACATATAACAAATAAGGAATAGTATACCTTCTCTATAGACTGTTAAGACTTGGTTGAAAAATAGTTTCTCGATGAAAGACTTAGGTGATGCTACCTATATATTAGGGATCAAGATCTATAGAGATAAATTGAAGAGATTAAACGACCTAGTCGGAGTACATACATTAATAAAATATTGCATCGTTTTAGGATGCAGGAGGCAAAGAGTGGATATGTCCCGATGTCTCTTGGGATAGTGATTTCATAAGATAATTGCCCCCTAAATCATTAGATGATAAGGTCCGTTTGAAAAAGCTCCATATGCTTCAGCAATTGGATCTATAATATATGCAATGATATGTACTTGTCCTGATATTTCATATGCTTTGAGTATGATGAACAGATACCGGTCTAATCCAGGTGAGGGTCACTGGATAGTTGTTAAGAATATTCTTAAGTACTTAAATAAGACTAAAGATTTATTTTTGGTGTATGAAGAAAATAGGGAACTAGTTGTAAAGGGTTACACTGATTCTAGTTTCTGAACCTGATTTTTTGGAAAGACAAGGATGATTATGTGTTTATGTCTATTTTATGTTTTGTCTAAATATAAGGGATGTTAGCTGGAATAGTTCACAACAAGAACATTGATGATTCTATAATGGAATCTGAATATATTGGTATTTTGAAACAGCCAAGGAGACTGTTTAGGCATATCCTTAAGAGATATCACCTTAATAATAAGATTAATGATCAAGGAGGTATAAATGTAAAGTGCATAGTAATGATAGTGTTGGAGACCCACTGACTAAGGCTTTGTCGCAGCAGAAGCACGATGGTCATACTAGTTCCGTGAGTATTAGATAGATGGGTGATTGACTCTAGTGCAAGTGGGAGATTGTTAGTGTTTGTGCCCTAGAGACAACACTATAATGTTTTAGTTTAAGACATTAGGATTATTAATGTTTATGTTCTATCGATTATTCCCTTTATAATTTATTAATTCTTAATTTACTGCGATATAAATGTTAGATTAATAAATGTCCTTGGAATATGATATGTAATTCTATATCTCTAAGTACGTGGCTTAGAAATGAGATTATGAGAAAAGTATCAATATTCCTAAAGGTCCCTAGTCGAGTATTATTATTAAGGGACAATAATAATACATTAAGACTGGTGTGTTTGTTGACTGATGATCACATCTCATTGATCATAGGTATAGTGATACTAAAGTCAAAAATACAGGAAGATGTATATGTACATGGTGTTGGACAAACCCAATGTGAGATTCTACATGTCTGTTGTGTCATAAGTAATTCTCACAGTGATAATGATGTAATGGTCCTTAGACCTGAAGTCATTATATTTCTCTACGAGAATTAATATACATTGATTCCATTAAAAGTTATCCTTGACCGGGTAATGATAAAAGTGGACATTGGGTATATTATGAATCATATGAGAAATATTAATGATCTAGATGGGATTTAACCCTCCTATTTTAGGAGTGATATTATTGGCCTCTTGTGTGAGCTAGACTATGAAATGCGTGGTCACGCTCAAATGCTGATTTGATATAATGGTCTACTCATTGATCAAGGAAACCTGGATTAAATATTGATGAGGATGACACATTACATGCCTCTAGTTTAATCTATCATATGTGGTTAAAGGGTTTATATTACATTGTACATTATTCACAAAAGGTTTAATCGATCACCGATTCAATTATTATTACTTGGGTAGCAATAATGTATTACTAGATGCTGCTCGTTGTTTACGATTTTAAGTTAGATTTAAAATTCGTTGACAGCGTAATAATAATCTATAGGGTCACACACTAAGAATGATTGAAGGATTATTTATATTGAATTGGATTTAAATTATATTAAGGTAATTCGAATTATTTATAATATTAATTAAGTATGACTTAATTGATTAGATAAATATTGATATTCGAATTTACTAATATTAATTATGAAATTCATTTGTTAAATAATTAAGTGTGATTTAATTATTATAAAAATAGGAATTGCGAATTAATAATAACTCCTAATTAGTTAAGAGTTATAACTCTTATTATACTCTCTATATAATATCTCTTGTGTGGTTGATTTTGTATGCAAGACTTTTACTAAAACCCTAGCCACCAAGGAAGGAGATGGAGAGAGCAAGGAGAAATGAGTTTGTGCTAGTACACATTTAATCCTTGAATTCAAGCATTCGTGTGGATACCGATAGAGCGTATATCGCGAGAGGGGGATGCGTGGTGATTGAACAAGCTTTGGATCTCCATTAGTCAACCAATTGGTAAAGCTTCTTAAGGTAAACAATATGATCTATGAATTAAATATATGTTTTTCACATGGATCCTGCGGTGGGTTTCGGAAATTCTGATTTTTTACATTTTTAATTATTATTTCCGTTGCGTTTATGTGCTCGAAACCCAAAAATAGAAGCTTAGATTCACCCAACCAAGTTTGTTCCCACCAAGTGAGCTCATCCACTACCACTCTCCGACCTCCCGAAGGGCTTCCCAAGTTCGACCAAAGTGACAAATTCCGGCCGAACCTCTGGTGAATTTTTCCGGCGAACTTTTCCGACCGTTTTCCAAAATTGGTAATTTTTAGCTTCTTCTTTGAGTTTCTTTTATTTGAACTTTGTACTTAATTTGTCTACTTCATCTCAAGCTCCAATACTATCTCCTATAAATAATGCTCTCAAAGAAAAGAGAACAAAAATTCGACCTCGGAATTCGAATAAGTACTTGATCTTCAAAAAAGAAACATATAAAGAAGAAGATCTATAAATTACAAGTACTTAAATCTCTATAATTCCTCACGATTGAGATTTCATAAATCTTTATAACTCCTCACGAGTGATATTTCAGATTTGACAAACCTCACGAGTTGTCCAATTACTTGCACTTTATTTATCTCGATCTTAGCCAACACATTTTGTGAATATAGAAATAATTATGAAAGGTATCGTATAATCCACACTAACATCTTTAATGTTTCATGGGATTATAAATCGATCAATAGTAAACTTTGTAATTTTGTCAAATATCAAAGACGGATTAAATCACATGAGTTGGCCAATTACTTGCACTTTATTTATCTCGATCTTGGCCAACGCATAGTTCGTGTATATAGAATCATTACGAAAAGTATCGTATAATTCCCACTAACATCTTCAGTGTTCTGTGGGATTATAAATCGATAAATATTAAACATCGTAATCATCCGTCTAAACTTCAAAAGCACAAATCCAAAGCCAATTACTTGCACTTCTTTTATCTCGATCTTGGCTTATATAGAACCTATAAATTGTGCACGAAGTTAAAAGTATACTTTGGCTCTATAATTGTCAAAACATAAGTATACTAAAATCCTTAAGCCTCCAAGCTTAAAGGATAGATACAATTCCGAGATTGTAACTAAAGTATTCTTCGATCTATAAATACATAACCGAAAGAAGAAGAATACCAAAGAAGTCATAAGCTATATTGCTTATATAAATATTATAAAATACTTCTTCAATTACTTCGATAAACATATATTCTATAAAGACGGAGTAATCGAAAGTATACTTGATATGTTATTCTAAATCTCAAGTCAAGTATATATAGTTGATACTTAATATTTTATTTGAATATTATATTATCTTTTGGGCTAGTATCGTAACATACTAGTTCAACCCATCTTTTCTCTATACTTTTTGTTTTGTAGATTGTCTTATTGGTTTGGTAGTGAGGTGAAGTGACGTGAGGTGATTCTCGTTCTAAGACCCAAGTCTTATACGTACTAACGGGAAGTTAGTAGCATTTGCACCGTGAAGAAGAGAAAAGATCCAAGACCGGATCACTAAGATCAACTTTGAAACCAAGGAAACCAAGTGTACACAAGGGTTCTACATCAACTTTGAAGAAATAGCGGAGAGTTATTGTCTAAGAAAAGTTGTGTAGGTATTACATTTATTTTGAGGTGGTAACCCTTATGTTACGCACCAAGACAAATATTGGTAAAGGTGTAAAGGCTTCTCCGCCTACTAAAGGAGCGAGTTTATTATAAGGGAAAATCACAAGTCCGGGAGAGGAGCTCGGGGACTGGAAGTAGGGGTGAGCAAATCTATTAGAAGTTGTGCCATTGCGAACCAGGATAAAATCACTGTATGGTATTTTCTTTCCTTGCTCTTATTTTCCGCACATATAAACTACATAACTACTCGGTAAAGTTTTTAAAAAGGGATAAATTATTTTAAAACACCATAATAATTTTTAAATCGGTAATTAAGCTATTCAACCCCCCTTTCTAGCTTAATATAGCCCTTTTACGGGACCTTACAATTGGTATCAGAGCGCTGCTTTTAAACGTGTTTTTATGTGATTTGCAGATTTACAGGCACAATAAAAGTGATCGTAAATGGCGTATATTAGTCCCGTTGGTTGTGGTGAAGGTCTGTCAAGATCACGACCTCCTCTATTTGATGGCTCCAAATTTGAAACATGGAAAATGAGGTTTCGCATCTATGCTTAGATCTTAAGGAGTCAAAGTTTGGATGGCTATCTAAGATGGTGTTCGCGTTCCTACCAAAACTGTTGTAAGATCCTGTAAGAGGGATATATTAAGCTAAAATGGGGGTTGAATAGCTTAATTACCAATTTAAAATTATTATGGAATTTTAAAATAATTTATCCCTTTTTAAAACTTTACCGAGTTGTTATGCAGTTTATATATGCAGAAAATAAAGTACAAGGAAAGAAAATACCACACGGCGATTTTATCCTGGTTCGCGATGGTGCAACCTCTAATAGATTCGCTCACCCCTACGTCCAGTCCCCGAGCTCCTCTTTCGGACTCGAGATTTTCCCTTAAAATAAACTCGCTCCTTTAGTAAGCGGAGAAGCCTTTATACCCTGACAAGTATTTGTCTTGGTGCGTAACATAAGAGTTACCACCTCAAAATAAATGTAATACCTACACAACTTATCTTAGACAATAACTCCCCTTTATTTGTTCAAAGTTGATATAGAACCCTTGTGTAGACTTGGATTTCTTAGCTTTTATCGGTCTTGGATCTTAGTGATCCGATCTTGGGTCTTTTCTCTTCTTCACGGTGCAAATACTATTAACTCCCCGTTAGTACGTATTGAACTGGGGTCTTAGAATGAGAATCACCTCACGTCACTTCACTTCATTACAAAACTAATAAGACAATCCACAAAACAAAATGTATAGAGAAAAGATGGGTTGAACTAGTATGTTACAGTACTAGCCCACAAGATAATATAATATTCAAATAAGAATATTAAATATCAACTATGTATACTTTACTTGAGATCTAGAATAATATATCAAGTACACTTTCGATTACTACGTCTTTATAGAATATATGTTTATCGGAGTAATATAAGAAGTCTTTTATATATATAAGAAATATAGCTTATGCCTTATTTAGTATTCTTCTTCTTTCAATTATGTATTTATAGATATAAGAATACTTTAGTTACAATCTCGGAATTGTAACTATCCTTTAAGCTCGTGGCCTTAAGGATTTTACTATACATATATTTTGACAATTATAGAGCCAAAATATACTTTTAACTTCGTGTACAATTTATAGGTTCTATATAAGCCAAGATTGAAATAAAAGAAGTGCAAGTAATTGGCTTTGGATTTGTGCTTTTGAAGTTTAGACGGATGATTACGAAGTTTACTATTTATCGATTTATAATCCACGGAACACTGAAGATGTTAGTGGGGATTATATGATACTTTTCATAATGATTCTATATACACGAAATATTCTTTGGCCAAGATTGAGATAAATAAAATGCAAGTAATTGGCCAACTCATGTAATTTAATCCGTCTTTGATATTTGACAAAATTACAAAGTTAACTATTGATAGATTTATAATCACACGGAACATTAAAGATGTTAGTGGGGATTATACAATACCTTTGGTCTTTATTTCTATATTTATGAAATATGTTGGCCAAGATCGAGATAAATAAAGTGCAAGTAATTGTCCAACTCGCGAGGTTTGTCAAATATGAAATCTCACTCGTGAGGAATTATAGAGATTTAAGTACTTGTAATTTATAGATCTTCTTCTTTATATTTTTCTTTTTGAAGATCAAGTACTTATTCGAATTCCGAGTTCGAATCTTTGTTCTCTTTTCTTTGAGAACCTTCTTTATAGGAGATCTAGTATTGGAGCTTGAGATGAAGTAAAGATTTTAAGTACAAAGCTCAAATAAAAGAAACTCAAAGAAGAAGCGAAAAGTTATCACTATTCGAAAATGGCCGAAAAAGTTCACCGGAAAAATTCGGCGGAGGTTCGGACGGATTTCGGCACTTTGGTCGAACTTGGGCAGCCCTTCGGGACTCTTACTTCGTAAGAACAAGCTTGGTTGGGTGAAGTTAAGCTTGTATATCAAAAACCTTGTATATATGTATATATATCTAAGAGAGTAAAGGTTTTTGAGAAGAAGCATGTGTTTAGAATTTGAAAGAGATGAAGAGAGATACTTCTTAGAAAAATCCCAGAAATTTTATGGCTAGCTTAGTTGAAATGGGTTGGGGTGGGGGTTTATTTATAAGAGAAGTTGGGTGGATTGAATGGTGGAGATTAAGGAGAATGGATGGTGGATGATGGAAATGACATGGAAAGCAAAGTGTGTTAGTTGTGTTTCTTTTCAACTTTCCATATGAGACAAACAAGTTTATGGATTCAAAGCGCAACTGATATATTAATATAATAATATATTTTACTTTTCTTTTAATCATTGTTTTTTATCAGTTTAATTATGACCACCCTAAAAACTCTTAAATAACTACATACAAAATATTATAATTAACTAAATATTATAAAATGATGTCCTGCAAGTTTTGGTCAACCTCGGTCAATGGTAACTAGGTCAAATGTGGGACCAACTACCTTGGAATTAGTGCCCGGACAAAAATCCTCGAAATTTTACATTTTTTTACCATGCATAGAAAATACCATTTAAACGATTCATGCCAAATTTTAAGTTATTATAGTGAGTGGAAGTATTTAATCTAGATTTAAAACAGTTCTGTCAACCTTTTCTTCTGAGTAAAAATATCATTGGCCTTGAAAATAAATATATGGATCTTTTGACCAAAGTTTTGACTTGAATAAATATATTATTTGGATGGTAGGAAATATTTTTGAGTATTTTTGAATTATTTTCTTCGAGAAATGCTGATTTTACGAAATGGGAGAAAATTACTTCAAGTATACATGGAAGAATGGGTTATAAAAATGGATATTAATATTTCAATCATGAATATTAATAAAATTTTAATAAAAACTCTTTTGATTTATGTAAAAATATATTTTGGAGCAAAGAGTAAAATCTTTTTGATATAGCAAGAGACTTCTAAAGAATATTTCTGATATATTCCTTTTTCGAGTTTGTTGCCTTATTGATGTTGCAAAAGAGATCTAAAAAATATCATGTATTGATATTTCTTATTTTATCATATTGCCTTAGAGATATATTACATAAAGATATAATTTTGATATTTCAGAATAATGGAATATCTCTTTTATATAAATAGTCTTGAAAATAATTTTGCTAGTTTGACCATTTGACTTTGATTTGGATCAATTAAAATCATGTCCAAATGGAGAGGATTCATTTGTATTTAAATTTTATGTTTAATCTTACAAATACCAAAATAATAATATATCGAAGATATCCTTTCAATTGTCGATGATGTTATAATCGAAAAGAAGGTTAGTGAATATAATCCAGAGGAAGAAGTCATAATGAATATTGCCGCCAAGGCGAAAATGGTTCTCACAAATGCACTTACAGAAAAAGAATATAAAAGAGTAAATAACATCAAGTCAACACAAGAAATGTGGAGTAAATTAGTGGTAACCTATGAAGGAACCACTGATATAAAAGATTCTCGGATAGAAACATTGATCCAAGAATATGAGAACTTTAAACTCCAAGAAGGAGAAAATATCATCGATATAGAAATAAGATTTACTCGTATTATCGATGAATTAACTCAACTTGAAAAGAATTATACTCAAAATGAAAATAATAGAAGAGTGCTGAAATCTCTAACTCTAAGTTGGAAAGTCAAAGTTACTACTATAAAAGAGATACACAATTTAAATGAGTATAAGATTGATAACCCATTCAGAAATCTTCGTGGTTACGAGGAAGATAATATTACGGAAAAGGTAACTCCAAAAGAGGATGATAAAAAGAAAAACATGGCTTTAAAGGCCAATTGATAGATGAAAATGACAACGATGAGAAGTTGAATAAAGAACTCCAAGATCTCGATGAAAGTGAAATTGCTTTACTTACGAGAAAACTTCATCGTGTGCTTCAAAACAAAGCGCAAAGATATGAAAAAGGCTTTCTTAAATCAAATAATTAACAAAGAGTTTTTAATTCTAACGGAAGACCAAATTACTCTCAAAATTATTCTTCCAACTATAAGAGTAATTTTCCGTCAACAAGCTACAACAAAGGCAAAGGCAATCAAAATATAAGTACCTACAATTATGCCAATACCTCTACTAATCATCCAGTTTACCCTCCTCCAAAATCAAAAGATGCATCTCCGGAGGAAACACAAGATGTGTGTTTCGATTGTAAACAACTTGGTCACTATGAAAGAGAATGTCCTAAACTTTCAAAAGGTCGAAGTCTCGTGGATGAAAATGGTTGGGATTTGAGTGATGATGAAGAAGCTCCGGAAGCTAGTGAAGAAGTAGTTAATATATTCTTGATGGCTCTCGAAGATGAAACTACCTCAACGGAAGTCTCCACTACAAATCAAGAGGTAACATCTAACTACATCTCAATTAAGTTTTTATTAGATGAATCCAACTTATCCCTCGTAGATATGAGTAAGCATAATTTAATTGAACTTGTAGGTAGTAGACTATAAAAATAAATATAGAGATGTTGAACGAAGGTTTCATTTATTATGGTCCGATAAAATTAAAATAGAAGAAATACATCATACTCAAAATAAAGAGTATACTCGGATGATAGACTTAAGAGTCCAAGATGAAAATGAGATTACACCTTTAAAAATTCAAAATTATCTTATCAAGATTGAGGTAAATAAACTTAGAGAAAATATACTCAATCTTGAAACAGAGAATATATCAATAATTCTTCAAGAATAAGAGATAGTACGTGAAAATATTTAATTGAATGATAATAAATGTAAATTTCACGTTGATCTGTTGAACTTAAAGAATCAAAATGAATCGAATGTTCAAACATTTTCTAAAGACAATCTTGATAAATAAAAAGAGCTATTAGAAACCAACGAGCTTACAGTTTAAGCTCAAAGGTTAAAAGAAGAAAATCATAGGCTCATAGCTCAAGTAAAGGATCAAGAAATATTCCTCAACAACAAGATTGATGCCTTAAAGAAAGATAATGAAAATCTTGAAATTGTTATTCAAAGATTTACAAAGGCAACAAGATATTGGATAAAATGGTGCATACAAAGACCTCATATAATCATGAAGGTTTGGGATATGATAAGAACTCTCCTCTTAAAAGAGATGCTCGGAGATTTTTATCACCAATAAAGACTTCACCTGAATCACCATCATATAAATGCTCTTATTGCAACAAAATTGGACATACCGTTCAATATTGCAAATTCAAGAATGGTGAAATTAAGGGGAAGCATGCATGGTTTTTCAAGGAATCATAGAAGAAAACTGATTAACGTATGCCTTACAAAAATATGGAATATAAAGATCAATGGCAACAAATGTCTCATCAACCTACTATGTTTCAAAACAGAAACACAAAATATCATGTCAACGGTAATGATTATGCATTTAGAAGACAACAAACTCCTAGTAGAAATGCATAATATCTGTGACGGCCTCAACCCCGGGGTCAGGAGTTGACGTCACTAAACACAATTACCAAAAATATAAACAACAGAATTATTATTAAAATATACTAACTTGACCCTGAACCAAGATCCGATCCAGGTTCAAGTATAATTCAGGTTCTCATTATTACAACTCTTTATTCAATATCTAAGATACACTAACTTTATTCAGCAACTCCTCAGACCTCATGGTCTGATACAAACTACCTCAGAGGAGCCAGGTCCAGTAGGGGCGGGAACACGGGTCGGTCTGACTGATCTTCTAGGCATCTGCGAAATATACATAACAGTTTGCAAGGGTGAACATAATCGCTCAGCAGTACCAAATATGAATAACAGATTAAAACAGTAATGTAACAATAATGGGAATAGAGCTGTAATCATAATATCAACATTTTATAATGATAATTAACGTAACTGGATATCACTAATTAGCATGGTTTGTGAAAACAACATAGTAGTGTGCTGTGTAATACCAGAGTCCAATTTTAGCATGCTAATCATTTTATAAAACCGCTGTATCAATCAATCATGCTCTTATATAATTCACAAATCCCAATCAGATACATAGCGGATATGTGAAGACAGCTGATCAGGCTAACAACACCAGAAGGCTCTAACTGCCATCCCATTTACATGTTCCGGAACTCAGAGACTAGCTAGGTCTCTAACCTGCTGGACTAATCGGTTTTATAGTACGCGCAACCGAATTAGCCTCTTACGCCACCTCAATAGGCCTACTCTGGCCCAAATGTATCCATATCTAACCGTTTTATCCAGTTTTCAAAACACTTGTACCTATCTCATTTTCAAAATCATTTATTTAACCAGCACACATATAAAATCCGTTTCTCAAATCATTCCATTCGAGATAGGTACCTTTCGAAGTTACTTTTCCCCAAAATAATTTGAAAACAGTAATTTTATAACTACAGGGGATACGTAACTTAAAACGTTTCTGTTTCATTACGAGAATAAACATTTAGCTATTCATATGCACTGAACCATAAAAGAATGGTCAGGGGTACTTGCCTTGCAACGCTTTACAAACCCTAAATAGCTTTCACGCTGACTTTGATCCTGGAACAACTCGACTGGGATCTACAATTACAGAATACCCTAATTAGTTATACCGACATGCTTGATATCCTCAAATCCTAATAACCCCAAATCCGACAACCCGACTCGTATTATTATTATACAAATAATCATGTAATCACATCTCTCGAACATAAATAGGGTAACACAGAACACATAATTATGTACGATTACAAATATATTTTAGAAAATTTTGGCAGCAACTTCTTTATTTATAAGACTACCCGTCGATTATAATCGACGTCAACAATTCTCAACAATCCACAACATTATTCCGTACAACCCAACACCAATCAAAATTAGTTATTTAAATCCAACCATATTTTACATAATTATTTTATTTTATTTATTTATAGAATTTAGGACTCAGAACATCGTCATCACCGTCCACCGTTGACTCACCGAAGTTCGTCATCAACGACGGCACAATTTATTGGCGCCCGATATAATACGGGTTCCCAAATAAATCATACCGATTAATATTATTTTCTCGCCACAAAATTCTTTTATTTCACAAATGATACTCATTTATTTCCCTGCAGAAAATTAAGTAAATAAAAAAAATCAAAATTAATTTACAATAACCAATCTGCTGCACGAACAGGCCCAACAAAAGGCCCAAACAAAACAATCCAACTACACACCACTAGCCTCACTGCTAGAGGCCCAACAACAACAGCCAGGCCCAACTGCAACAGGTCAAGCCCAGCAAGGAGCCAGCCCACAGACACACACAGCATCGCACACACGCGGCCATGCGCCGCCACAACCCACACACACAAACACTGGCACACACACACACAACACTCGACATACACACATCACAAATTACACACACATATATATGTATATACATATGCAATTACAGAAGGAACAATCAAGGAACCAGAGAACTGATCGACACCAGCCGGCCGGAAACTCACCGGAGACAACACGGCGGCGGCGGCAACAGGAATGGAGAAACAGGGGAGAGAAATAATTAGGAGAAGGAGAGAAGAGAAGAGGGAGAACGAGAGAGAGATGGAGTGCGAGAGAGACAGAGATGAGTGAGAGAGAGAGACTGAAATGGCACAAAAGAAAAACAACTGTAGCCAACACGTGTCCTGTGAAAATGGGATACGTGTTAACTTCTTATTATAAGTTGTTAACACGTGTCCCGAAATACCCGGGGACCCGAATTTTTATCCCGAATTTGAAATTAGCGAACCGAGGCATCCTTAAAATAATTTCGAAAAATAATAATAATGGTCTAAAAATATTTTAGATATCCTGAAGTTAATAAAATATAAGCTTCGAAATTTTTAAAAACACTTTTGAGGCGCGCTTTATACACGCATTTTAATAAATACCGAGACGACACGCGGTTGAAACGAATTCGGAAAATTCCCGAAATAATTTTAAAATTCTCCGAATAATACAAACTTAATAAAATATAAATTTCATAATTTTTTAAAGATTCCCATAATTAAATATGGATTTTAGCATTTAACACACTCAGAAAACCAGTTAAAATGAATAATTAACGAAATATTGATTTCTCAATTTTATAAAATCCTAAAAATAATTATCGAAATTATAAAATTAGAAAACCAATTTTAAAGACAACCCAAATATTTATGGAATTAAAATTACAATAAAATCACTTTTACAAGCGAAATAAAATCATATAACTCACCAATAAATCACATAATTCCAATCGCACATATCAACAAATCATAAATAATTAAATAGCAATCAATAACCGCTGCCAAAATCAATACACACCTTTTATTTATTTACTTAACTTTTATTACACTTCCAAGTATTAGAAATAAAATAAAAATACACGATTCGTTATATCATTTCCCACTTAAAAAGATTATGTCCCCAGAATCTAGCTCAACTAAGCAAATGAAGATATTTATCAAGCATGTCTGACTCTAATTCCCAAGTAGACTCTTCTACTCGAGGATTTCTCCACAAAACTTTTACTATAGGAATTGACTTATTCCTAAGGACTCGTTCCTTACGGTCTAGGATTTGAACCGGTTGTTCTACATAGGACAAATCTGGTTGAAGCTCAATCGGTTCATATTCTATAACTTGATTCGAATTAGGGACATAGGGCTTCAACATAGACACGTGGAACACATTATGAATGTGCTGCCACTGTGGTGGTAACGCTATCTCATAAGCGACCTTTCCCACTTTCTTCAAAACCTCAAAGGGTCCTATGAATCTAGGGCTAAGTTTACCCTTCTGACCAAATCGTACTAACCCTTTCCAAGATGATACCTTTAGTAACACCAGAGCTCCTATCTCAAAGTCCATGTCTTTCCTATGTAAATCTGTATATTTTCTTTATCTATCTTGAGCTGCTTCCAACCTTTTCCGAATCAACACTATGGCATCCTTAGTCTGCTGAACCAATTCAGGGCCTAGCACTTTCTTTTCTCCTACCTCATCCCAGTACAATGGTGATCTACACTTTTGTCCATACAGAGCTTCGTAAGGTGGCATCCCTATACTGGCATGGTAGCTGTTATTGTACGAAAACTCAATCAAAGGTAGGTGCTCATCCCATTTACCCTTAAAATCTAGAACACAGACTCTCAACATATCTTCTATGGTCTGAATCGTCCTCTCACTTTGGCCATCCGTCTGAGGATGATAAGCGGTGCTCATATTCAATTTTGTTCCTAGGCACTCTTGGAATTTAGTCCAGAAACCTGGAATTAAATCTAGGGTCTCGATCCGACACTATAGAAATAGGAACTCCATGTTTGGTAACTATCTCATCCAAATATAACTTCACTAGCCTTTCCAATGAATACCTCTCATTAATCGGAAGGAAATGCGCCGACTTAGTCAATCTATCAATGATTACCCAAATAGCATCATGATTCGCTCTCGTCTTTGGCAATCCCACTACAAAATCCATAGCAATGTCTTCCCATTTCCATTGGGGAATCTCCAAAGGTTGTAACAATCCACTCGGTCGTTGATGCTCTGCTTTCACCGTCTGACACACGTGACATTTACTTACCCAATTGGCAATATCCTTCTTCATTCCTGGCCACCAAAAATTTCTCTTCAAATCCTGGTACATCTTGGTACTACCAGGGTGGATAGAAAACCTAGAGTTATGTGCTTCCTGTAATACTTCGTTCTTCAACTCTGTTACATCAGGAATCCAAACTCTGGACGAAAACCTATATAAACCTTGACTATCTTTTTGAGTACACAACTCTTCTCCTGTCAAAGTATCCAACTCTTGTTCCATAACTCCTTCTTGACATCTTCTAATCTTTTCCATCAAGGCCGGCTGGAAAGTAATTTCATATAGTTGCTCTTGACTTCCGTTAGATCCTCGAACTTTAATTTCCATTCTTTCTAAGTCTCGTGCCAATTCCTCCGCAATCTTAACCATATTCAGCCTTTTTTTCCTACTTAAGGCATCAGCCACTACATTGGCTTTACCTGGGTGATAATTAATCGAACAATCATAGTCCTTAATCAACTCCAACCACCTTCTATGTCTCATGTTCAGATCTTTCTGCGTGAATATGTACTTCAGGCTCTTATGATCCGTGTAAATATCGCATTTCTCTCCATACAAGTAGTGATGCCATAATTTTAAAGCAAATACTATAGCCGCCAATTCAAGGTCATGAACTGGATATTTCTGCTCGTGAGGCTTTAGTTGTCTGGAGGCATACGCAATCACTTTGTCATGCTGCATTAACACACATCCTAATCCTTTCAAAGAAGCATCACTATAAATTACAAAGTTTCCCATCTCATCTGGCAATGCTAACACTGGAGCCGTCACTAGTCTTCGTTTTAACTCCTGGAAACTCTCTTCACACTTTTCCGTCCAAACGAACTTCTCCTTCTTCCTGGTCAACTTAGTTAGTGGGGATGCAATCTTCGAGAAATCTTTCACAAACCTTCGATAATATCCTGCTAATCCAAGAAAACTCCTTATTTTCGTTGGTGTTTTCGGTTGCTCCCATTTTGATACGGCTTCAATCTTTACCCGGTCTACTTTGATACCTTCTTTACTTATTACGTGACCAAGGAACTGCACTTCCGTCAGCCAAAACTCACACTTAGAATACTTGGCATACAATTGCTTTTCTCTTAACTTTTGAAGGGCAATCTGCAGATGCACTGCGTGATCTTCTGGATTCTTCGAATATATGAGGATGTTATCAATAAATACAATAACAAATTTATCCAAATACTCCTTATATACCATATTCATCAAATCCATGAAAGCTGCTGGCGCATTCGTCAATCCAAACGACATCACTAGAAACTCATAATGGCCATACCTTGTTTGAAATGCGGTTTTGGGGATATCTTCCGGCTTTATCTTCAGTTGGTGGTAGCCAGATCTTAATCAATCTTTGAAAAGTAACATGCGCCCTTAAGCTGATCAAACAAATCATCGATTCGTGGCAATGGATATTTATTATTTATTGTCAACTTGTTTAACTCTCTATAATCAATGCACAATCTCATGCTTCCATCCTTTTTCTTCACAAATAACACTGGAGCACCCCACGGGGAAATACTGGGTCGAATAACTCCTTTATCCAATAATTCCTGAAGTTGCTTAGCCAATTCTTTCATTTCCATCGGGGCCATTCTGTATGGAGCCTTAGAAACTGGTTCAGCTCCAGTTATCAAATCAATGGAAAACTCTATCTCACGATCAGGTGGCAATCCTGGTAATTCTTCTGGAAAAACGTTAGGGAATTCTCTTACTATAGGTATTTCATCCAAAATAGGGGTCTCTTTCTTCGTATCCACTACATGAGCCAAGTACGCTTCACATCCTTGTCTCAGCAATCTTCTTGCTTGCATCACTGAGAGAAACTTCCTATCTTGCCTCTGCCCTTGGTAACTGATCCTTCTATTATCTGAGGTGTACATAACAACTCTCTTTTTCTTACAATCAATATTTGCCCTATATCGAGACAACCAATCCATACCTAAAATAACATCAAAGTCTCCCAAATCGAAGGGTATTAAGTCAACAGGGAACATATACCCCGAAATCTCCAGGAAACAACTAGGACAAAATTGTTTTACAGGTACCTTATCTTTATTAGCCACTTCTATAGTTAGAAGTTCGTCTAAGTCTTCTAACATCAAGTGCATTTTATTTACACAATTTACCGATATAAAAGATTTGGACGCTCCCGAATCAAACAAAACGTTAACAGGTACGGAATTGAGAGTAAGTGTACCTGCCACCACATCAGAATCATGAACTGGAGACTTCTGGGTCATCTTAAAAGTCCTAGCTCTCGCAGTACTGGTTGCTGGTCCTTGGGACACACTCTTTCCAATATTACCTTGAGTCACTGACTTGCAATTCCTAGCTATGTGTCCTACTTTGTCGCAACTAAAACAAGTAACTCCTTGAATCTCAGACTTACACTCCGTGGAATAGTGACCTTTATGTCCACACTTAAAACAATTAACATTCTCTCGGCACTGTCCACTGTGCTTTTTCCCACACGTCTTACAATCAACCACTGGCTTACTCATCCTCGTCGGGGCAGAGTTAACTGATGTTGTACCGTGCTTAACTTGGGGAAAGTTCTGCCCTTTAAACTTTTTATTCTTATTCTTGCCAAACCAACGATGGAACTTTCGACTTGCTATTCCTGATTCTGACTTTGCAGGTCCACTTTCAAATTTCCTCTTCTTTTCACCCTGCTCCTTTGCAGCTAACTTCTGATCACTCTCTATCACCAAGGCAGCTTGGACTACCGAAGTATAAGTCTTAAGCTATAAGGCTATAACTCCACTCCTTATTTCCGGCTTCAACCCTTGTTGAAACCGCTTCGCTCGTTGAGCTTCTGAACTCACATATTCCGGTGCTATACGGGCCAACTCCGTAAACTTCGCTTTATATTCCGTGACACTCCTATTTCCTTGTTTCAGCTCCAAAAATTCCATCTCCATTTGACTTTGGAGACAGGCTGGAAAGTATTTTTCCAAAAACAATTCTGTAAATCTGGTCCAGGGAACTGGACCTTCTCCTTCTAAGGCTCGCGTAGATTCCCACCAATAATTCGAATCATTCCTCAGAAAATAACTAGCATAATCAGTTTTTAAATCCTCACTCACCTTGGTGAGCGCAAACGCCTTTTCCATTTCCTTTAACCATATCCTGGCAGCGACAGGATCCACTTCTCCTTTAAACTCCGGGGACTTTACTGCTTGAAAAAACTTAAAACTAACACCTTGATTTTCCCCTCTCATCTCATGCTGCTGTTGAATTTGTAGTTGTTGCTGTTGGATTTGCTGTTGTTGTTGTTGTATGAGCTGCTGTTGCTGTTGCAATTGTTGCTGCTGTTGCTGGAATTGTTGTTGCTGTTGGGCCAGCTGTACAGTCTGCTGACGCAATAAGTTCATCAAATCACTCATGGAAGGATCCCCAGCAGATCCGTTATTGGGCTGAGAATTTCTCTTTGGTGGCATCTCCTGAAACATAACAGTCATATATAAGAAAATGGATTGCTCCAGCAGTTTATATTTATGTATCAGGAGAGCATTGCCACTAAGACAGTATTCTCATCCCCCATTATAATTGGATCCGTCCTGAGTGAATGATTATGGTCTAAAAATGCCAGCAACAGAAACAACAATAATAATAACAACAATAATAACAATGCACAATATATAAAAACTGAACAATAATATAAAGCAGCTAAAATACAATAACCAACAGAATCCAACTAGTACAACTGAAAATCCAACTAAAAAGAACCATCTGAATACACACCAAAATTGGCTGTCATAACAGCCTCACCTACTACAAACTATCACAACGTAATGTACATAGACAAAGTAAACAACTGCAGAACTCCTGGAGGTCAACTCTGAGCTCTACATCCCTCTACTGCAGCTCTGTCTAGCCACTACCACTGCCACCAATGGAACCTAGCTCAAATACTAGCCAGTTCACTAGGTCCTGATACTGCACAGCTCTGAACTCTGAATTAATGAAACGGTCAACAGATCTAGCCCACTCTACAGCCATCTGGGTCAATGCTCTCACACGGGCTCGCACCTCAGGGGAAGGGGCAGAAATACCCTGAAATGGTGCAATAGGTACCTGGTCCAACTGGGCAGCAAACTCTGGACTCTGATCTCTGATAAAGGAAGTATTCACCACCCTATGGACATGATAAGGAATCGGTGAAGAAGTACCACTAGGGGCCACAGGAGGTACCGGAGGTCTCATCATGGAAGAACTGGGACCGCAGCCGGGAGGGAAATCCCTGACAGCAGACTCAGACCTATGTACCCAACGGGGACGAGGACCAGATCCAGGGATATCTCGAGGCACAAAAGAAGGGACTGGTGGAGGAGGCATAGGGGTCTCCTCGGTAACAATATCAAGGGGTCTCTCAGAATCTGAGCTATCCGAATCAGAAGGATTCTCCCGAGATGGAGAGCTCAAAATCGTAATAGGCCACTGCCAACATAATAATAAACAGACAAGACACAACCAGGTCAAGGCAATTCTATCAAAACATTTAATAGATGTCAGGGTAACACCGTCGGAACCCTCGACTGACTCTAAAGGGTTGCTCCTCTATATGAGTTGTTGACTTACACTTAAAGACTCACGTTATTGCCTACTCGACACAATCCCTAACAAGAATCAGGGAATTGAACCTGTAGCTCTGATACCAACTGTGACGGCCTCAACCCCGGGGTCAGGAGTTGATGTCACTAAACACAATTACCAAAAATATAAACAACAGAATTATTATTAAAATATACTAACTTGACCCCGAACCAAGATCCGATCCAGGTTCAAGTTTAATTCAGGTTCTCATTATTACAACTCTTTATTCAATATCTAAGACACACTAACTTTATTCAGCAACTCCTCAGACCTCATGGTCTGATACAAACTACCTCAGAGGAGCCAGGTCCAGTAGGGGCGGGAACACGGGTCGGTCTGACTGATCTTCTAGGCATCTGCGAAATATATATAACAGTTTGCAAGGGTGAGCATAATCGCTCAGCAGTACCAAATATGAATAACAGATTAAAACAGTAATGTAACAATAATAGGAACAGAGCTATAATCATAATATCAACATTTCATAATGATAATCAACGTAACTGGATATCACTAATTAGCATGCTTTGTGAAAACAACATAGTAGTGTGCTATGTAATACCAGAGTCCAATTTTAGCATGCTAATCATTTTATAAAACTGCTGTATCAATCAATCATGCTCTTATATAATTCACAAATCCCAATCAGATACATAGCGGATATGTGAAGACAGCTGATCAGGCTATCAACACCAGACGGCTCTAACGGCCATCCCATTTACCTGTTCAGGAACTCAGAGACTAGCTAGGTCTCTGACCTGCTGGACTAATCGGTTTTATAGTGCGCGCAACCGAATTAGCCTCTTACGCCACCTCAATAGGCCTACTCTGGCCCAAATGTATCCATATCTAACCATTTTATCCAGTTTTCAAAACACTTGTACCTATCTCATTTTTAAAATCATTTATTTAACCAGCACACATATAAAATCCGTTTCGCAAATCATTCTATTTGAGATAGGTACCTTTTAAAGTTACTTTTCCCCAAAACAATTTGAAAACAGTAATTTTATAACTACAGGGGATACGTAACTTAAAACGTTTCTGTTCCATTACGAGAATAAACATTTAGCTATTCATATGCACTGAACCATAAAAGAATGATCAGGGGTACTTGCCTTGCAACGCTTTACAAACCCTAAATAGCTTTCACACTGACTTTGATCCTGGAATAACTCGAATGGGATCTACAATTACAGAATACCCTAATTAGGTATACCGACATGCTTGATATCCTCAAATCCTAATAACCCCAAATCCGATAACCCGACTCGTATTATTATTATACAAATAATCATGTAATCACATCTTTCGAACATAAATAGGGGTAACACATAACACATAATTATGTACGATTACAAATATATTTTAGAAAATTTTGGCACCAACTTCTTTATTTATAAGACTACCTGTCGATTATAATCGACATCAACAATTCTCAACAATCCACAACATTATTCCGTACAACCCAACACCAATCAAAATTAGTTATTTAAATCCAACCATATTTTACATAATTATTTTATTTTATTTATTTATAGAATTTAGGACCCAGAACATCGTCATCACCGTCCACCGTTGACTCACCGAAGTTCATCGTCAACGGCGGCACAATTTATTGGCGCCCGATATAATACGGGTTCCCAAATAAATCATACCGATTAATATTATTTTCTCGCCACGAAATTCTTTTATTTCACAAATGATACTCATTTATTTCCCTGCAGAAAATTAAGTAAATAAAAAAAATCAAAATCAATTTACAATAACCAATCTGCTGCACGAACAGGCCCAACAAAAGGCCCAAACAAAACAATCCAACTACACACCACTAGCCTCACTGCTAGAGGCCCAACAACAACAGCCAGGCACAACTGCAATAGGTCAAGCCCAGCAAGGAGCCAGCCCACAGACACACACAGCATCGCACACACGCGGCCACGCGCCGCCACAACCCACACACACAAACACTGGCACACACACAACACTCGACACACACACATCATAAATTACACACACATATATATGTATATACATATGTAATTACAGAAGCAACAATCAAGGAACTAGAGAACTGATCGACACCAACCGGCCGGAAACTCACCGGAGACAACACGGCGGCGGCGGCAACAGGAACGGAGAAACAGGGGAGAGAAATAATCAGGAGAAGGAGAGAAGAGAAGAGGGAGAATGAGAGAGAGATGGAGTGCGAGAAAGACAGAGATGAGAGAGAGAGAGACTGAAATGGCACAAAAGAAAAACAACTGCAGCCAACACGTGTCTTGTGAAAATAGGATACGTGTTAACTTCTTATTATAAGTTGTTAACACGTGTCCCGAAATACCCGGGGACCCGAATTTTTATCCCGAATTTGAAATTAGCGAACCGAGGTATCCTTAAAATAATTTCGAAAAATAACGATAATGGTCTAAAAATATTTTAGATATCCTGAAGTTAATAAAATATAAGCTTCGAAATTTTTAAAAACACTTTTGAGGCGCGCTTTATACACGCTTTTTAATAAATAACGAGACGACACGCGGTTGGAACGAATCCGGAAAATTCCCGAAATAATTTTAAAATTCTCCGAATAATACGAACTTAATAAAATATAAATTTCATAATTTTTTAAAGATTCCCATAATTAAATATGGATTTTAGCATTTAACACACTCAGAAAACCATTTAAAAATGAATAATTAACGAAATATTGATTTCTCAATTTTATAAAATCCTAAATATAATTATCAAAATTAGAAAATTAGAAAACCAATTTTAAAGACAACCCAAATATTTATGGAATTAAAATTATAATAAAATCACTTTTACAAGCGAAATGAAATCATATAACTCACTAATAAATCACATAATCCAATCCCACATATCAACAAATCATAAATAAATAAATAGCAATCAATAACCGCTGCCAAAATCAATACACACCTTTTATTTATTTACTTAAACTTTTATTACACTTCCAAGTATTAGAAATAAAATAAAAATACACGAGTCGTTACACTATCATTAGGGATGGCAATCGGATCGGTATTGCAGAATCCATATCCAAACCCGAAAATTTTATCCATACTTGAACCCGACCCGAACCCGAAAAATACCCGACCCCGATCCATCGGATTTCGGATTGGATTCGGGTATACCTGAACCCCGAAATTTTTTGAATTGGATACTCATACCCGAGACCTGAACCCGAATCCGAAATCTGAAAATTTGTATAATTATTGATATTGCAAGTGTTTGGGGTCGAACACGCGACTTGTAGAGAAAGAGTTTTAATGTGTCATCTTCAACCACTACACCACATCATTAATTGTGTTATTAAATGTATAGCTAATATTTAAAAAAATCAACTCAATTGATACCAAGTTTTTTTAATTTTATTACTAAAAGATGTTTTGTTACGAATATGTTACGACCGACATTTTGTGTAATATTATTTGTGAACTTTGTATAATATTTGAATCGATTATAAATATACCTATTGATCGTACATATGTGTGAATGGAATTTGCTGCATTATAAATTGCTTTACTCAGAATATGAATTTTTGAAAATGATAGTTTTATTAATTGCTCCTATTTTTGATTTATAAAGAATATTCTTTACCATGGAAAATTATCTTTTAAAAATTATTTCAATCACAAATGTCAAAAGTGATCTTATAAAATTTCTAAAAATCCAAGTTATTTTATGGTATAAGTTTTATAATTTTTGAACTTTTATTTTATTTTATAAAAATAGATCTTTGAAAATTAGTTGTTAAGTAATTAGAAAATTACATGAATATCCTTGCATGAAAATACCCTCCCATTCAACTAAAGGGCTAAAAAGATAATTCCAACCCCACTAACTCTCATTTTGATAGCCAAATTACCTCTTTGTCCTTGCATGCAAAATGACATAAGTATGTTGGAAGGTTATTCTTGTCAATTCTCATTTCCACTCACTTCTTTTAGTCAATCAAAATCATAAAAACCAAAATACAAGGTGTTGTGATCATTCACCCCCACTCCACACTCCACCCTCCCTTTTTCTCCTCATCCCTCTCGGCTCCTCCTCCCTCTCGGCAATTTCCATAGCCGAGGCCCCCCATCCCCTTATTTTCTTCATTCTTTCAGTCAAACATTCATCTTATATTCAAGTAATCTTACTCCATACATGTTGTTCTTATATATTTCAAGAAGTTTAGAGTGAAAAGTTTAAGTTTTGATCTTGCATGTCATAGTTTTAACTAGAACTCAAAATGCAATCTTGATTCTCATGGATTTAAGGTTGTATTATTGAGGGAACTACAAGGAATGGTGAAATGCCAAGTCATGAGAGTGAAGCTCTTGTTTTTAATGGCCATTTCCCTTCCATTTCATTCGGCCATGACCATGAGGGAGCCGAATGAATGGTTCTTAGTGGTGTTTTGTTGCCTTGTCCAATTCTTGTATGTTTTTGTGATAATGGCATGAATTTTGTAGTGAAAACTTGATGAAACCCTTTGCATGCTAAGTGACCATTTAGTATTAGTCTATGTTAGGCTGCATGTTGATTTTATGATAAAAATTATTTTGGAAATCATATGGTTTTGACTTGTAAAATTCAAAGGTATGCATGCATTTAAACAACTCATGATTTTCGGAAGTTTTTGATCATTTGGATTGATAATTGTTAATAGTCTTTAATTTCAGTTGAGTTAAGATAATGATCTTGATTTGTGATCCTTGATATGTGATGTTAATTCGTATATATTTATAAAGAAGATATAACTTGTTGTTTTCAAAAACTTGATGTCTTGTAATTAGTATAATGTGTAACTTTTGCTATGTTGCACCTTAGGTAAGGATGATCTCCACTAAGTCAATATTGAGTGTAGGAGAGTTACAGTAGATCACCTTAGTTGAGGTTTGGTTTGGGTTTTTGGTTGTTGTTGGTTGGGTTTGTCAAGTAAGAATCTTGGTGAAAGGAGAGTATTAGTTTATGCAGAAAATCAGTTTGGTACCCTGAGGTTTAGAGTGAGATTTGACCTTGTCATTATTGTGCACTTTGAGGCCCAAGTCACCAAAAGCTAGAATTAGGAGTATAAAATAGGTTTTAGGTGTTTTTTGGAGGTTTGTAAGACGTTTGGTTAGGTGCACGAGTGGAAACACCAAATCTATCCAGCAGGGGACAGTTTTGTTGCAACTTAGAATTGGGAAGTTTTGACTATGTCAAAGGTAGGCCCTAATTAGGCCCTGTTGGGAATTAGTTAGAGGGAGTGTCAGAGGAGTTTTTTCAGCCATAGTTCATAGAATTTGAGTTAGAATCATGTGTCATAAGTTAGTTCAAATCAGGACCCTTTTCTGCCCAGAAAAACAGGGGAAGCATAGACTTTAAGCTTAGGCCTAGGGAGGCCCAATCTAGACCCTTGGGCCACATCAAGTTTGGGAGTTGGATTATTATCAGGAGAGTATAGTGTAAAACTTTTGGAGGTAAACTTGAAGTTTAAGAGTGTCAAATGCACCCACGAAACCTTAGATGTCATTCTGAAATTTACTATAATGAGCACATTCACTTACAACATAGTTTTAGAGACATAGGAGTGAAGTTTTGGTTGACCGCCATAGTAGAAAGATAGTATAAAGACAGTAGAGTGAAAGGCCCAAGTCAGGGTCAATAGGAATTGGATGGTTTAGTAAAGGCACATCGAGTTAGGAGGCCAAAATTTGGAGATTTTGCCTAGTTTAGCGACCAAGTGACTTAAGTAAGTGGAGTGGGATCATCTAAGCCTAGTGATGCAATATAACGTGTGTGATATTATTTGGTACTTAAATATGGTATGTGAACATATATGGCTATGTGTACTATTATGATTATAAGCTGATTGTAAATTGTGTGTATATAGGCCTAAGCGCCATGTGTGTAATTTCGGTTCACAAATAGGTTGAGTTGGTAAAAATATATTATAATGAGGTTAATATTATTTGTGTAGGAACTCGAGACAAGGGTAAACTTTCCATTAAGTTCGAGTAAAGCTTCCAGTTGCTCCTACCTGCCAGTCAAGTCCAGTCTTTCTCAAGGCAAGTGATTTAACCTGCCTTTTTCGTTTACACTACAAGTGTGTGATAACTAGTTCATATATATGATGCGAGTATTTTAGTTCACCTTGATATACATGAACCAAGTGATTTCAAATCTATATCCGTAGTATATGAAAATGACATGAACCCTCAAGTATTTATTTCAAGTAATTTAACTTTACTTGAAGATTGATATGCAAGTAAATCAGAAGTCCTATCATGCTAGTATACCCAAGTAATTGTGATGTTGAACCATGTGCAAAGTTATACTCAGTAACCTTATCTTAATACCTAAAAGTCAGTTATTCCTTAACGATTATCCATGATTGTTTGATAACCCTATCTTTATCCTAAAGCATGACACTCCGTTATACCTTGAGCTGATGTTAACTTTCTCTATATACCTATGTCTCATATGGAACCAATAATGCTCACCTTCTCTATATTTCAATACCTATACCTCATTCGGAACCATTGATGCTCGTCTTTTCTATGTTGTTAAATACATATGTCTTATCTGGAAACATTACCTAGAACCTAGTTTGACCTTGTTCCTTCATACTATCCAATAACCCAGCTAAATTTCACTGTCAAAATCCTTTTAAATAGAAACCTTGCAAATTCTCTTGATAAAGTATAGTTTAGTGGATCTATTTCCAGTACTTCAAAGTTAATCTAAACCCTTGTTTAAGATGTTTACTGCTTAAGTAGTTAATTAGCATTGACATTAGTTTTTAAAATAAAAAGGTTAAAATTTGATTTCCAGTCCCAAAGGGGGACAAATGTTTTCTTAAATTAGTGGATCTGGACTGAGACGCAAGTCCTTTCCTCTCTTAATTTGTAGGCTTAAAAGTTGCCTAGGGATCCCATTAATGTTCTAGAATCCAGCGAGGTTCAGGATTACTTCACGGTTGATCACCGGCTGTAATCTATAGCGTCATAAAATGATTTTGATAAAGAAATGGTTTTGAATTGTTTTGTTACTAATAAATGATGCCATCACTCAAAAGTTTATCTCTTGTTATTATTGGCTCTACATTCACATTGTTATTCCTTTATCTCGATTTATATATTATATTATATAGCGCTTGTTGAGCATTTGGATAAGTACTTGCTTTCACCCTGATATTTCATCTAGCAGATATGGTTAGATTCATGCAGACAGCGCGTAAGACTTGTGATGCCGATGCATATGTCCGAGCTCAGGTAGATTAGTGATCATTTTGTGCGAGGACTCGATATTAGAAATCAGGTTGTAATAGTTAATAGTGTTGGGCTGTTCCAAACCCTAAAATGTAAGATCTTGGATTCAGTTGTATTTACTTTCTTTTGTTAACTATTGTAATAATTTGTATTGCATATATTGTTAAGTCGGGGCGTGATAGGTTTTGGTATCAGAGCTTCGGTTTAGAGTCTCTGGACAGCCCAAATAGGTTATAGGATATATGTATAAGTTATTAAATATTATGCGAGAGAGTAGGTTAAGCGAATCTATCATTAATACTCCTCTTCTCTTATATATATCTATGTATTTTTTATCAGCAAAAGGCGCATTCCTCATCATCCTCTGGGTCGACTGACACTATTGTTTTCTCTGTGTATGCTGAGTTGAGGCGCAAGTTCGACATGCTTCAGGGAAAGTACGGACTATTAGACCGATTGAAGAATGTGTATCCGGACAGCCGAAACTATAAAGGGAAGCCTAAGGAGCATATGACTGCGAGACTTGAGACTTTGGTTCAGTATGTCAACACTAAGCTTGAGAAGATGCCATCGCATCGAGACCGTACCAGCCAGTATACCCTCCAGATGATTGCGGACGAGCTCCAGGGTATTGTAAAGACGCTTCGAGAGGAGAAGACTACCAAACCCCATTTCGACGGAGTGGAGCCTTAGATTTTTCCATTATCTACCTTTCATGTTGTTGTATTATCGGACTTTGTAGAATTCCCTGTTGTTTGCTTCAAATAAGCATGTTATTCCTAGATTCAAACCTTATTCTAATCTTGATGTACCTTGACCTTAAAATTTCAATTATTATGCACTATCATTCTATTTGCTTTTAATTGTTTTTACGCCTTTATATGCATCACCCTTATTGTTTAATTTAAAAACTCGACCTCATATATGAACAGAATGTCATGTGACACCCTATCCTCGAATTATCTTATTGTTCATACCTATTTTGATAAAACTTTTATTTCAGGATTATGCCACCCAAAAAGAAGAACCCAACAACCAGATCCACCACAGATCCTAATATTCTTCGATTACTGGAAACCTTGCAACATCAAACAAATGATATAGCTCAACAACAAAGAACTCTTCAACAACAATTTGAAAACCAAGATAACCGTGAACTACACCAACCACCTGATCCACCAGTACCACCTCGACAAGTTGTTACTTTTAAAGCTTTTCAGAATGTGAATCCACCTGCATTTCATGATACCACTGACCCAGTAATAGCTAACACATGGATTAAGGAAATGGAAAGAGCTTTTGAATTGGTATAGTTAGGGGACGACCAGAAGACACCCTATGCTACTTACTTCCTGAAGGGCGAAGTCATTTATTGGTGGGATTCAGTGAAAGCTATGGAGGCAAATCAGCAAGTTTCTTGGGAAAGGTTTAAGAAGTTATTTCTGGATAAGTATTACCCTAAGTACATGCAGAATCGGATGGAGCTTAAATTACTTGAACTAAAGCAAGGGAGTATGACTGTATTAGAGTATGAGAAAAAGTTTACGGAGTTTTCAAGGTTTGTGTTCAAGTATACCAACAGTGAAGAGGAAAAAGCAAAGAGATTCCAACAAGGATTAGAGTCTTGGATCAGAGATAGAGTGGCTATATTTGAGCTTGATACTTGTGCAGGAGTAGTACAGAAAGCTGCTCTGATTGAGAGTAATGGGATGCAATCAAGGAAGGAAAGAGATAACAAGAAGAGGAAGGTTCCATTTTATGGAGAGAAGTCTGAAGCTGGAAGCTCAGAAGACAGGAATGTGAAAAGGATTGGATTTCACAAAGGTGGAAATTTTCAGAAGAAGGGAAATTTGAATAAAAGACAAGAATCAAAAGGGAACAACCAGGCAAGCCAAGGGCAAGTTGGGGAAAATAGATTTCAGAGGCCAGAGTGCAAGCATTATGGAAAAAGACACCCAAAAGTGTGTAATAAGTTGAACATGACATGTTATAGATATAATCAGAAGGGATATTTGGCTAATGAGTGTAAGATACCGAAGCCGGGAGTTACATGCTACAAGTGGAAAGACTGGACACATAGCTAGGGAGTGCAAGTCAATCGGACCATTCAAAGCTCTGATGAACATGGAAAGTACTAGTGCAAGCATGTCAGCTGAGGTATTGGCATTACCTCCACCACCTACAACAACTCTGCAAGCAACGGCAAGGACATTCGATTTGAAAATGAAAGACGATGTTCAGAATTCTGAGGTGATAGCATGTACTTTTTTATTGAATAATGTCAGAGCTAAAGTATTGATTGATTCTGGAGCAACGAGATCTTTTATATCAGAAACTTTTGTTGATAGACTTCAATGTGATAAAATGACCATGAACGAGGAAGTAAATGTGGTAATTGCGAATCAAGAAAGGATTCCTGTGAGTCAACTATGTCCTAAGTGTGAGATTGATATATCGGGTTATAAATTTTCAGTCGACTTGATACTTTTCAAGTTAGGGGAGTTTGATATAATCTTAGGCATGGATTGGTTAGGGAAGAACAATGCTCAGATAAATTGTAAGTCTAAGAAGGTGTACTTAAAGACGGAGAATGGAGAGAAAGTAGTATTTAAGGGGCAGAGGCAAGAACGACTGTTTCTTACAATCGTTCAGGCTAAGAAGTTGCTTAGGAAAGGTTGCGAGTCGTTCCTAGCTTATGTAGTAGATTCAGAAAGAGACAACCTCAGCATAGAAGATATTCCCGTAGTCAACGAATTTCCAGATGTGTTTCCAGACGAACTACCAGGTTTACCGCCAGATCGACAAATCGAGTTAGAGATCAACCTAGCTCCAGGCACAGAACCAGTTTCGAAGGCCCCATATAGGATGGCACCAGCAAAAATGAAAGAGTTGGCAAGCCAGCTACAAGAATTGTTGGACAAGGGAGTAATAAGGCCAAGTGCGTCGCCATGGGGAGCACCTGTTCTGTTCGTAAAGAAGAAAGATGGAAGCATGAGGTTATTTATAGATTATTGAGAGTTGAATAAGGTGACGATTAAGAACCGGTACCCGTTACCAAGAATAGATGACCTATTTGTTCAGCTGAAGGGAGCAAAGTGCTTTTCCAAGATTGACTTAAGATCAGGATACCATCAATTAAAGATCAAAGAAGAAGACATCCCGAAGACAACATTCAGGACAAAATACGGACATTATGAATTCTTAGTGATGTTGTTTAGGTTGACTAATGCTCCGGCAGCATTTATAGATTTGATGAACCGGGTATTTAAAAAGTATTTGGACAAGTTTGTAGTGGTATTTATTGATGACATTCTTATCTATTCAAAGTCGGAAGAAGAACATAAGCAGCATCTGTGGATAGCATTGGAGATACTCCGATAAGAGAAGTTGTATGCCAAGTTTTCTAAGTGTGAGTTTTGGTTAAAGGAGGTTCAATTTTTGGGACATGTTATTGGAAGTGAAGGAGTTAAAGTAGATCCGGCAAAGATTGAGGCAATTTTGAGGTGGGAGAGGCCAAAGGCACTTACGAAAGTGCGAAGTTTTCTAGGATTGGCGGGATATTATAGAAGATTTGTCAAAGATTTCTCGAAGATCTCCATGCCATTAACAAAGTTTACCAGAAAGAATCAAAAGTTCGAATGGAATGAAGAATGTGAGGATAGATTTCAAGGGTTGAAGCAGAGGTTGGTTATAGCTCCGATGTTGGTACTACCAGATGATCAAGGAAACTTTGTGATTTTTAGTGATGCTTCACATAAAGGACTGGGTTGTGTGCTAATGTAACACAACAAGGTGATTGCGTATGCATCAATACAGTTAAAACCATATGAATTAAAGTATCCTACGCATGACTTGGAACTAGCGGCCATAGTATTTGCACTTAAGATTTGGAGATATTATCTTTACGGAGAAAAGTGTGAGATCTACACGGATCACAAGAGTTTAAAGTATATTTTCACTCAGAAGGAGCTCAACATGAGGCAAAGGAGATGGTTGGAATTAATTAAGGACTATGATTGTTCGATAAATTATCATCCTGGAAAGGCGAACGTGGTAGCCGATGCTTTGAGTAGGAAGGAGAGATTGAATATGATAGCAATACCAAAAGAATTGTCTGAAGAGATTAAGAGATTTGAATTGGAACTTTTTGATTATGGCATAGTTGAAGAGGTTTGTCATACTATGACTTTTCAGCCAACATTATTGGAAAAGATAAAGAAATGTCAGGAAAAAGTAATACAGCAGGAAAGAAATCAGCTAATTGGAGAAGAGATTGGGACTCAGAGAGATAAGCAAGGTATACTAAGGTTTTCCTCAAGAATTTGGATTCCTCATGTGACTGAATTGAAGAATGAGATATTACAAGAAGCCCACAATTCAAGATTTTCAATCCATCCGGGAAGCACCAAGATGTACCAAGACTTAAAGCAGAACTTTTGTTGGCCAAATATGAAGCGAGAAGTGCAAGAATGGGTTGCGAAGTGTTATACTTGTCCAAAAGTGAAGGCAGAACATCAAAGACCGAGCGGATTAATTCAGCCCCTAAAGATTCCTGAATGGAAATGGGAAAACATTACAATGGACTTTATAGTGGGATTACCCCGAACGAAATCCTGACATGACGCTATATGGGTTGTATTTGATCGCCTTACAAAGTCGGTGCATTTTCTTCCAATTAATGAGAGGTCTTCTTTGGACATATTGGTCCATCTATATGTGCGTAAAGTCATATTAAGACACAGCGTGCCCGTATCGATAGTTTCATACAGAGATCCCCGATTTAACTCGAGATTTTGGAAGCAATTTCAAGAAAGTCTTAGCACGAAGTTAAACATGAGCACGGCATATCATCCGCAGACTGATGGTCAAAGCGAAAGGATAATTCAAACAATCGAAGACATGTTGTGCAGTTGTGCAATTGATTTTGCGGGAAGTTGGGACGACCACCTGCCATTGGTAGAATTCTCCTATAATAATGGTTATCACTCCAGTATTGGCATGCCACCATACGAAGCTTTATAAGGACGGAAATACAGATCACCAACTAGTTGGGATGTAGTGGGAGAAGAAAAGATTCTAGGCCCAAATTTGGTACAACAATTGCATGAGTCAGTCAAATTAATTCAGAAAAGGTTACTTGCTGCTCAAGATAGGCAAAGAAAGCATGCGGATCCAGCGCGTAAGGATGTCAGATTCCAGGTGGGAGAAGCCGTTTTGCTAAAAGTATCACCGAAGAAAGGATTGTCTATATTTGGTAAGAAAGGTAAGTTAATACCTAGATATATTGGTCCTTTTGAAATTTTGAGTCAAGTGAGGAAGGTGGCTTATGAGTTAGCCTTACCACCTCAGTATCAACATGTGCATAATGTGTTCCGTGTGTCATTGCTTAAGAAGTACAATCCTGATGTCAACCATGTGATAGAATATGAACCTATAGAAATTCAGGCAGACCTGTCATTTGTGGAGCAACCTGTCAAAATACTCGACTAGCAAGCAAAGAGTCTTAGAAATAAGTCGGTGAAGTTAGTAAAAGTACTTTGGAGGAACCCCAAGGTCGAAGAGTCAACCCGGGGAGTTAGAGTCTAATATGCGTTCCCGGTATCCTCATCTGTTCTCTTAGATTCTGAGGACAGAATCCTTTAAGGGGGAGAGGATGTTACGACCGGTATTTTGTGTAATATTATTTGTGAACTTTGTATAATATTTGAATCGATTATAAATATACCTATTGATCGTACATATGTGTGAATAGAATTTGCTGCGTTATAAATTGCTTTACTCAGAATATGAATTTTTCAAAATGATAGTTTTATCAATTGCTCCTATTTTTGATTTATAAAGAATATTCTTTACCATGGAAAATTATCTTTTAAAAATTATTTCATTCACAAATTTCAAAAGTGATCTCATAAAATTTCTAAAAATCCAAGTTATTTTATGGTATAAATTTTATAATTTTTGAACTTTTATTTTATTTTATAAAAATAGATCTTTGAAAATTAGTTGTTAAGTAATTAGCAAATTATATGAATATCCTTGCATGCAAATACCCCCCATTCAACTAAAGGGCTAAAAAGATTCCAACCCCACAAACTCTCATTTTGATAGCCAAATTATTTCTTTGTCCTTGCATGCAAAATGACCTAAGTATGTTGGAAGGTTATTCTTGTCAATTCTCATTTCCACTCACTTCTTTTAGTCAATCAAAATCATAAAAACCAAAATGCAAGGTGTTGTGATCATTCATCCCACTCCACACTCCACCCTCCCTTTTTCTCCTCCTCCCTCTCGGCTCCTCCTCCCTCTCGGCAATTTCCATAGCCGAGGCCCCCCCATCCCCTTCTTTTCTTCATTCTTTCACTCAAACATTCATCTTATATTCAAGTAATCTTACTCCCTACATGTTGTTCGTATATATTTCAAGAAGTTTAGAGTGAAAAGTTTAAGTTTTGATCTTGCATGTCATAGTTTTAACTAGAACTCAAAATGCAATCTTGATTCTCATGGATTTAATGTTGTATTATTGAGGGAACTATAAGGAATGGTGAAATTCCAAGTCATGAGAGTGAAGCTCTTGTTTTTAATGGCCATTTCCCTTCCATTTCATTCGGCCATGACCATGAGGGAGCCGAATGAATGGTTCTTAGTGGTGTTTTGTTGCCTTGTTCAATTTTTGCATGTTTTTGTGATAATGGCATGAATTTTGTAGTGAAAACTTGAAGAAACCCTTTTCATGCTAAGTGACCATTTAGTATTAGTCTATGTCAGGCTTGCATGTTGATTTTATGATAAAAATTATTGTGGAAATCATAAGGTTTTGACTTGTAAAATTCAAAGGCATGCATGCATGTAAACAACTCATGATTTTCGGAAGTTTTTGATCATTTGGATTGATAATTGTTAGTAGGCCTTAATTTCAGTTGAGTTAAGATAATGATCTTGATTTATGATCCTTGATATGTGATAATAATTCGTATATATTTATAAAGAAGATATAACTTGTTCTTTTCAAAAACTTGATGTCTTGTAATTAGTATAATGTGTAACTTTTGCTATGTTGCACCTTAGGTAAGGATGATCTCCACTAAGTCAATATTGAGTGTAGGAGAGTTAGTTCAGTAGATCACCTTAGTTGAAGTTTGGTTTGGGTTTTTGGTTGTTGTTGGTTGGGTTTGTCAAGTAAGAATCTTGGTGAAAGGAGAGTATTAGTTTATGCAGAAAATCAGTTTGGTACCCTGAGGTTTAGAGTGAGATTTCACCTTGTCATTGTTGTGCAATTTGAGGCCCAAGTCACCAGAAGCTAGCACTAGGAGTGTACAATAGGTTTTAGGTGTTTGTTGGAGGTTTGTAAGACGTTTGGTTAGGTGCACGAGTAGAAACACCAAATCTGTCCAGCAGGGGACAATTTTGTTGCAACTTAGAATTGGGAAGTTTTGACCATGTCATAGGTAGGCCCTCATTAGGACCTGTTTCGCCTTTGTTATAGGGAGTGTCAGAGGATTTTTCCCAGCCATAGTTCATAGGATTTGAGTTAGAATCATGAGTCATAAGTTAGTTCAAATCAGGACCCTTTTCTGCCCAGAAAAATAGGGGAAGCGTAGACTTTAAGCTTAGGCCTAGGGAGGCCCAAGCTAGGCCCTTGAGCCACATCAAGTTTGGGAATTGGATTATGATCAGAAGAGTCTAGTGTAAATGTTTTGGAGGTAAACTTGAAGTGTAAGAGTGTCAAATGCACCCAAGAAACCTTAGATGTCATATTGAAATTTACTATAATGAGCACATTCACTTACCACATAGTTTTAGATCACTTAGGAGTGAAGTTTTGGTTGACCACCATAGTATCAAGATAGTATAAATTCATTATAGTGAAAGGCCCAAGTCAGGGTCAATAGGAATTGGATGGTTTAGTAAAGGCACATCGAGTTAGGAGGCCAAAATTTGGAGATTTTGCCTAGTTTAGCGACCAAGTGACTTAAGTAAGTGGAGTGAGATCATCCAAGCCTAGTGATGAAATATAATGTGTGTGATATTATTTGGTACTTAAATATGGTATGTGAACATATGTGGCTATGTGTACTATTATGATTATAAGGTGATTGTAAATTGTGTGTATATAGGCCTAAGCGCCATTATGTGTAATTTCGGTTCACAAATAGGTTGAGTTGGTAAGAATATACTATAATGAGGTTAATATTATTTGTGTAGGAACTCGAGACGAGGGTAAACTTTCCATTAAGGTCGAGTAAAGCTTCCAGTTGCTCCTACCTGTCAGTCAAGTCCAACATTCTCAAGCCAAGTGATTCAACCTGCCTTTTTCATTTACAGTGCAAGTGTGTGATAACTAGTTCATATATATGATGCGAGTATTTTAATTCACCTTGATATACATGAACCAAGTGATTTCGAATCTATATCTGTAGTATATGAAAATGACATGAACCCTCAAGTATTTATTTCAATTAGTTTAACTTTACTTGAAGATTGCTATGCAAGTAAATCAAAAGTCCTATCATGCAAGTATACCCAAGTAATTGTGATGTTGAACCTTGTGCAAAGTTATACTCAGTAACCTTATCTTAATACCTAAAAGTCAGTTATTCCTTAACGATTATCCCTGATTATTTGATAACCCTATCTTTACCCTAAAGCAAGACACTCCATTATACCTTGAGTTGATATTCACTTTCTCTAAATACCTATGTCTCATATAGAACCAATAATGCTCACCTTCTCTATATTTCAATACCTATACCTCATTTGGAACCATTGATGCTCATCTTTTCTATGTTGTTAAATACCCATGTCTTATCTGGAAATATTACCTAGAACCTAGTTTGACCTTGTTCCTTCATACTATCCAATAACCTTGCTAAATTTCACTGTCAAAATCCTTTTAAATATAAACCTTGCAAATTCTCTTGATAAAGTATAGTTTAGTGGATCTATTTCCAGTACTTCAAAGTTAATCTAAAACCTTGTTTAAGATGTTTACTGCTTAAGTAGTTAATTAGCATTGGCATCAGTTTTTAAAATAAAAAGGTTAAAATTTGATTTCCAGTCCCAAAGGGGGACAAATGTTTTCTTAAATTAGTGGATCTGGACTGAGACGCAAGTCCTTTCCGCTCTTAATTTGTAGGCTTAAAAGTTGCCTAGGGATCCCATTAATGTTCTAGAACCCAGCGAGGTTCGGGATTACTTCGTGGCTGATCACCGGCTGTAATCTGTAGCGTCATAAAATGATTTTGATAAAGAAATGGTTTTGAATTATTTTGTTACTAATAAATGATGCCATCACTCAAAAGTTTATCTCTTGTTATTATTGGCTCTACCTTCACATTGTTATTCCTTTATCTCGATTTATATATTGTATTATATAGTGCTTGTTGAGCATTTGGCTCACTACTTGCTTTCACCCTGATATTTCAGCTAGCAGATATGGTTAGATTCAAGCAGACGTGTAAGACTTGTGATGCCGATGCATATGTCCGAGCTCAGGTAGATTAGTGATCATTTTGTGTGAGGACTCGATATTAGAAATCAGGTTGTAATAGTTAATAGTGTTGGGCTGTTCCAAACCCTAAATTGTAAGATCTTGGATTCAATTGTATTTACTTTCTTTTGTTAACTATTGTAATAATTTGTATTGCATATATTGTTAAGTCAGGGCGTGATAGAATATATCAACTAGAGATCATGTACGAGGTATAATAAAGTTAAATTATCATAAAGATCATACTTGTGAAGCTTGCGAAATTGGTAAACAAATTTGAGCCTCTCATAAAGCAAAACTTATGGTATCTACCTCAAGACCTCTCGAGCTATTACATATGGATCTTATTGGTCCGGTTCCTATAGAAAGTCTCGGAGGTTTCTCATATACGTTGGTAATCGTAGTTTATTATTCACGATTTACATGGACGAAATTTCTCAAAGCCAAAAGTGACGGTTTTGAGTCCTTCTCTTCTTTATGTAAAAGGATTCAAAATCAATAAAATAAAACCATAGTCTATATAAGGACTGATCATGATAAAGAATTTAAAAATTCCAGTTTTACCAACTTTTGTGATGAACATGGCATCACACATAATTTTTCCGCTCCATATACTCCACAATCAAACGGAGTAGTTGAAATAAAAATAGAACACTCCAAGAAATGGCTAGCACAATGCTAAATGAATATCTTCGACCTAAATATTTTTGGGCCGAAGCTATGTCAACGGCTTGCCATATTCTTAATCGGGTTTTGTTACGATATATAAAGCAAAAGACTCCTTATGGGCTCTATTTTGGCAAAACTCCGAAGTTAAGCTACTTTTGAGTATTCGGAAGCAAATGCTTCATATTAAATTCAAAATCATACCTTACAAAATTTGATCCGAAATCGGATGAAGGTATATTTCTTGGATACTCGAATAATAGTAAAGCTTATCGAGTGTTTAATCTAAAGTCGCTTGTGGTGGAAGAATCAATGAATGTGGCATTTGATCAAAGTAAACCACCCGAAAAATATAAAGATCTTGTTGACCAAGAAAATGTTGAACAAGATGATATTGAAAATATTATTTGATAATTCAAAAATATGGATATCGGGACTCTTGTTCATAAAAATCCATTAGAAATAGACGAAAAGGAAGATGAATTTCCCAAACAATTCCTACTATAAAAAGTCATCCACTAGATAATGTTCTGAGAGACTTAAGGAAGGGAGTTCAAACGCGGTCACAAGTTCAAAATATTGTGAATCATCTTAGTTTTCTATCTCAAATAGAACCTAAGACCGTGAAAGAGGCTTTATTAGACGAGGATTGGATCTCTGCTATGCAAGAGGAATTACTCTAATTTTCTCGTAGTAAAGTTTGGGAACTTGTCCCAAAGCTTCGTGATACCTCTATAATTGGTACAAAATGGGTATTTCAAAATAAATTAGATGAAAATGGAATGGTAGTTTAAAATAAAGTGAGATTAGTTGCACAAGGATATACCCAAATGGAAGGTATAGACTTTGATGAAACATATGCACCGGTAGCAAGAATTGAATCAATTCAAATGTTATTGGCTTATGCATGTCATAAAAATATCAAAGTATACCAAATGGATGTGAAATCTGCATTCTTAAACGGGATCTTAGAAGAAGAAGTATATGTAAAACAACCTCCCGATTTTGAAGATGCAACTCATCCATATTATGTCTATAAATTATACAAAGCTTTATATGGCTTGAAACAAGCTCCAAGAGTTTGGTCTGAAAGGTTGAGCAAGTTCCTTTTAGAAAATAAATTTAATATGGGAACGGCCGATAAAACCTTATTTACGAGGCAAAAAAAGTATGATATATTTCTCGTACAAATATACGTAGATGACATCATATTTGGTTCAACAAATGATGCACTATGTAAAGAATTTTATGATAATATGAGTAAAGAATTCGAGATGAGTAAGGCAATCTGATGAAGGAATCCATATCTCTCAATCAAAATATTGTAAAGAGATATTGAAATTTTTTGTAATGGATAATGCCAAACCCATCTTCTACTCTTATGTCTACATCCGATAAATTAACGGAAGATCCAAAAGGAATTCTAGTAGACACAAAAAAATATAGGGAATGATTGGTAGCTTGCTCTATATCTCTGCAAGTCGTCCCAATATTCAATATAGTATTTGTAAGTGTGCTATATTTCAAGTAGCACCAAAAGAATCTCATTTATCCGTGGTAAAGAGGATATTGAGATATCTTAAAGGAACCACTGATGTTGGTATTTGGTATCCAAAAGGAATACCATTTGACTTTGTATGTTTTTCTAATTCAGATTATGCCGGGCATTTAGTCGACAGAATAAGTACTAGTGGTACTTGTCAGTTTCTTGGTGGATGCCTAGTTTCTTAGTTTTCAAAGAAACAAAATTCTGTATCCATCTCTACAATAGAAGCTGAATATATAGCAGCTGCAAAGTGTTGTGCTCAAATATTATGGATGAAGCAAACACTAGCTGGCTATAATATAAAGTTGGATGTGATCTCAATCTTATGTGATAATACGAGTGCTATTGATCTTAGCAAAAATCCCGTATTACATTCAAGATCTAAACATATAGATGTGAGACATCACTTATTACGTGATCATATCAATAAAGGCGATATTAAAATGACTCATATTGATACTGATTTTAATCTCGCTGACATATTCACGAAACCATTGAATTTTGAAAAATTCACTAAACTCCGTCTGGATTAAGAAATGCTATAATCAATGAAATAGATAGACAATAAAAAGAATTATATTATCTATCTTCAGAGATTGTTTAAGCCATCTCATGAAAAAGATAATTTTTCGATCAAGTTATTAAGTCTCGTAAATTCAGATTTGTCAATAAAGAAATTTATTGATCGGATTTAATGAGATCTTAAATAGCTTAAGATTAACCAGGAAAATAAAACTATTCAAGTAAATATTCTTACTCAATGAGATTTATAAAGGGCTTTAATAAAAATATTCTCATAAGATAATATTTTTATATCCTTACATATATAATCTTATAAATATATATAATTACTTGGATATTTTCAAAACTATTTTTACAAAAATATTATATATATATATATATATTCTGGATTAATTATACAGGCCCAACTCTTTTATCTAAAGCCCAAATAAAAAGTTTCACAAATATATATATATAAACATAAATATACTTATATTTTCAAACAGCCCATCTATCAGTTAATAATTCTTCCATGTTATATATTTAAAGTGCTTTTTAACCTCCTAAATACCATTTTTCACAATCTAGTTTTAACATGTTATTAAAAAAAGGGCTAATTATACATCAGTTTGTTCAGAAAACCGATGTCTATATTAATCTTTAACATCGGTTAAAAACCAATGTTAAAGACCCCTACCTTTCTCTACACATGCGAAAATATCGGTTTATAACCGATGTCTAAGGGCATTTTTCTAGTAGTGAGTGCCAGTTTCTCAGTTCAGTCTGTACCCTAATTTCTAAATCTCTCTATCGCCGCTTTTCCTTTCCCTGTCTCACTCGAAACCCTAGAGCTATGATTCTTCAATTATCCTTCGATTTTGATGAAATTGAACAAATATTATACTTATATCTCATTATTCGTAGATTAAAACATACGATTGATGAACGATTTTGATTGGGTTAGTAAAAATAAACCAATTTTGAGGATAAAAATCGATGATTTATATATAAATTGATTGAGAATCATCAAATTGAACATTCGATTGATCGATCTTTATACTTATATATTCATTTTTTTTATTCAATTTTATGAAACCCTAACACGGTTTTCGAGTTTAATTGCAGGAGAAGACTGGAATGGTTACAGAAATAACTCGAAGAAGGTGAAACTCGGTTGCATGCGGCGGATCGTATGTTGAATCAATCCGCGACTGAGTCAACCATGTAAGACTTGTAAGCTAGGCCTGGCTATAGGCTCAGGTAAGTAATTTTAATCTAAATTCATTTTGAATTATGAATTTTTTGTGCTCAAACTTGGGATTTCGTGGATCTGTGATTAAGTATATTCGATTAAATGGTTTATGGTTTGTTTAAATTATTGATATGATAAGTGGTATACTCGAGTTAAGTGTATGAACAATTTGAATGAGTAAACTGGAAAATCAGTTTTTTTATTTGATTGCGGGTTTTTGATTTTGATTAAAACAAAAATTTCATTTCACAATTAAGTAACAGTTTTTGACAACTTGGAAATTATGTGCTCTATGTGTGTTAAGGTCTGAAAATAAACAGTGATTGTTATTATTGTGTTTTAATGATTTCTTATGTGGAGTTAAATTGAATTAACCAAGTTGTATTTCCGAGCAATTACAACTCAGTACCTTCTCTGTAATTTGATTGATTGAATGGTGTTTGTTCATTTGAGAATAGTCCCTATAAATTGATATTTGCTAATAAATTGTGTGTGTGAATTGTTCTATTAACATGACTGATATATCATTAGTAAAATTTCATGAATAAATGTTAATTGAAAGTTTAATCTGTCTGATTAGTTGATAACTGTCTTGATAAAATAAAAAAAATATAGTATGCAGAATAAGGTCTAAACTAAAATATTATATACTGTACCTTATTTGATTCAATGAATTCAACATAAATCTTTGAAACTTTCTTAAAATTACCTATAACTTCATATATCTTGAATCTGTATGAAAAACTATGTGAAGGGTTAATGCTAAAAGAACTGATAGAATAATAGTTGTGAATAATAGAACCTATAGACCTAATTGAGGATATTGTGTCATTAACCGAGGTGCAAACTGTCTGATTATTGTCAACTATTAAGAATTATGTATCTGAACAAGTAATATCACATAAAAGTCTCTGTACAATCAAAGAATCAATCAGAAAATTGCTTTGTGTTTATCAATCTATAATGATGGTCTATTAAGAAATATATTATAATAAGATATAATCTGTGATTAATTCTAAATGATGTATAGAAATTTATCATGCTTGCTTGGATACACATAAATATTGTGAACTTGATTCTGAATCTTCTTCTTGTATTATGAGTTTGTGTATGACTTGGTGAGAATCAAAGTATAAGTACTATATAATATGTTTGTGTGATTAAAGGATAATGCTTGAAATTGATTTAATATGTGTTAGGTTTGGTGATAAAGGAGTTTGTTATCCAAACTATATTCTGTTAAATAGCATTCTCCTAAGGCATGATGATAAGATCACATGCACACACAACCTTCATAGAAAGACCTGGAATGGGAGCCTTGAGCATCCCTGTATCTGGATCACTGCTGTGATTAACGGCCACTAAGAAATTCTAGGTGGAATTTTATTTAAATATACTCTATTTAATATGTTATATCTGAATGGTCCCTTGAATGCTGCTTGAATTAAATGAAAAATGATTGCACTTTAATATAGGATGCATTATTATGTGTTAAATGTGCATAACATTCTCCTTGTTGCATCTCATTGAACACAAGCTACCTAAATAAATAAAAGTAACATTCTTTTATTAAAACTAAAAGTTTCCAAAAAATTAAATCTCATAAAGGTGAAAACCTCTTTACACTGATCTTCTCTCAAAACTGAACATTCTTAAATGCACTTTTGTCCCTTACCTAGGACCTATGATATAGATTAAGCTGCATATCAACTTTATGTCACACATTTTCCCAAATCTGTGCACCTTTTGTACTTGTTACAGTACTAAAATAGTAATTCCTCGGTATTATTTGTCACTGTTTGCATATGTCAGCTATATAACATCATACCTTAGATGCATTATACATATACCTAGGATTTTGAATTATGTAAACCATGCCTCTGTACAACAAAATTTTACAAACTGCATTTAATGAAAAACACTGTTCATGAACAGTAGAAAAAGTATTTTATAAAAAAAGTTATTTGCTTGAATGGTGATTATCTCTTTTATATATATATATATATATATATATATATATATATATATATATATATATATATATATACAGAGAGAGAGAGAGAGAGTCAAGTTTTATGGAGACCACGTTTCCATTGGAGACCACGGAGGCCACTTATGTTCTGCAACTCAAATCTTGCATAAAAATATTGCAAAACGTATTATTTTATGAATAATATTCTACAAAGATCAATATTTTATTCAAAATCTTGAATATCATACATGTACCGCATGCAAAATATCACAAAAAGTTTTATTCTACGAAATATGTTTAGTTTGCAGAACATTTGTTCAAATTGCAGAACATAAATATTATACTTATTAAACTTAAACGATCTTCAACAATTTTAATAAATTAGTGATATTCATAGAACATACTTCACAAAATAATATATTTTATAGTATTTTGATTACAAAATATGGGTGATCTTAGATAAAAATATGGCCTCCGTAGAGCTTGTCTTTCTCTCTCTCTCTCTCTCTCTCTCTCTCTCTCTCTCTATATATATATATATATATATACACACATATACTAGTATTTGCATTCATACACAAACACAGTTCACCTGCATTCTTTACTTCACCAGTTATGAATCCAAATGCCAGACCATTCTACCCTAAGCCAAGACCCGCCATCACAAATCCATATCTGCTGGAAGATATGGAAAAGAAACAGTTTCTTCACCATAAAGCCTCTTCCTTCAAACATGTGAACCCTTCAAACCCTAGAACCATTCACCAAAAGACCTTTCCACCAAGAAATCAAAGAAAGGGATTTAAATACCACACCATCCCAATCTATCAAAACAGGAAATTTTAAATTCCCCATGCACCAAACCCTAGACCTACCAAACCCTTTCAGGCCAGAGTTTATACCATAAAAACAAACCTAAGACAAGAACCAAACACAAACACTGACAAATCTAAGCCTCCCCCGCCAGACTTTGCAAACCCTTCAAAATCCAAGAAATTTCTTCACTTAGTCAAGAATGTTCATCTTGGAATTTGTGTGAACCTAACTGGTGAAGGAGAGGGTCATACGGCATGCTAAGTGGGAGGGATTGGTTTTTCATTTGATTAGGCATTACTTCATACATCTCATGGGTGAGTTTTATTGTAATAGGAACATCATTAAGGGTGTAGAGGGTGTCTTGCATTTTACCACAAATGTTAATAAGAAAGTAATCTGTGTTGATAACAAGAGTCTTAATAGAGCACTACACCCTCCACTGCACTTGTGTGAATTGCCATGTCTTGACATCTATTCCTTCTTTGTTTTTAACAAAGCTGAGTTTGAACTTATGCTTGGTGTCTTGTATGAGTCTGATGTTCCAACCGGTCTTTGTGATGTTAACTGTGGAATCCATTTTAAGCATTTTAAAGGAGGTTTTCAACATCTTGCACTTATCATAAGGGCAAATGTCTTGCCCAAACCTAATCAAAGTAAATACTTTGACTTTTATGATGTTAAACTGATCTATCTTTTTATAATAACAAAAACAACTTTAGCATTTCTTATGTCATTCTTCTTAATATGATAAATGCCAAATTGGTAGGATACATGCCATATGGACTCCTCATCACTTGTTTCTTTCTTATGTGCAATATTCATCTTCCTGACAAGTTTTCTAATCTGGGTGATTCACACATCACAAATGAGAACATTAGGCCACAGATTCCTCTCATGCACAGTGAACGACAAGAGGTTGAACCCATTGTGATACCTCCTGTAATTAGAGAAGAATATGTTATCATATCTAATTATGAGTCTGTAAGGGTCATGATTAATGAACTTAAAAATGAACTTAAAAGGGTTAAATGTGAAAACAGTGAGATTAAGGACAAGATGACCTATCTAGAGGGTGTGACTGTCTTTTAAAAATAGAATTGCATATCTTGAGAACTTAGCTGCATCTACCCTAGGAGAACACTATTTGAATGACCAAGAGATTGTGAATGCCTTTCAAGTTCCAAATTCTGATGACTTAGCTATGGTTCATGAGTTAGAGGACATAAGAATGGATGCAAGGGGACCATTTATTGAAACTCTACCTAATTTGGTTCATGTGTGTAATGATGATGGTAATATGATTGGATGATATGTGTATTTGTTGGATTTAGGTGATTCTGTGATGTGCTGCAATCTATGTTTGATCTGTTGTACCTTTGTGAACTTAGTGTAGTTTTAATTTGAATTGTACTTTTGACTTTTGGTTGGATAACTGTAATTTTAACTTTCTATTTGAATTTGGTAGGATTTGATGGAGTGTATGCACTCCCGATGCTTTGTAATCTTCTAAAACAGGTGCATAACTTTTTCATATTTAATCAGTGAACCACACTGATTGATATGAACACTTTTGTTCCATGTAATATAATTTGCATTCTGTTACTTCTGTTGGTGCATACACTATCATACTTGTTAATGTAAATTTGTTCTCATATTTACTAACATGTCCATGTAGACCAAGATTCAGTAAACTAAAGTGTTACTAATATAATTCAATATAATACTCTAAGTTATCCAGATTCATCTATTGCTTCCTGATATATTTAACTGATCTGATATTCTGGACAATAAGGAATGTGTTTGATTCTGGAATGTTATCATGATATTTTGTCTCAGTATCTACAATTAATTGTTATTTCACTTGTAATAATGTGATCTGTAAACATATCTACTTTTCTGTAAGGCATATATCATAGCTTATTTGTATATTCGAGGATTTAACTCAACTCAAATAAGAATGTAATAAGTAAATAGTGGATCTACCGTCAAAGAGATCTCGCAAAGTAACATCTGTCATAGAATTCAGAAACAAGGTTCATCTACAGACTTGAAGAGTTAATTCACTGGAAGAAGTTCAAGAAATTGATCAAGCCTCAGTGATTCAAATCAAGATTGTGGATTTAATCAAGTGACAGAGATCTCGTCAGGGTATCTTATAATTACAAGGATTTAATCTGAAGAAAATCAAGTATCAAAGTCAAGACATGAAGAAACGTCACGGAAGTTAGTCACTCATCAACCAGACAGTACATCGAGTGTCAACATTGAAGTGGTGGAATTGATTCATAATTTTCAGTAATTTTCAGAAGATATTCAGAAGAATGGTTGCTGCTCAAGATTAGTATTAATTCTCTATTAATTAATTAAGTCATATAATTTAATTAAGAAAATAAATTATATTTGCAAAGATTAATTTATTTATTAATTAAATTAATTGATTAATTAATTCAGAATTAATATTAAGGATTTTTAGAATTTAAATTGAATTAAAATCTATTTAAATTCAACAAGACAATCTGATTGTACTAATATGACAATCGGTATGACAATCAATAGTCATACCGAAAGTCATGCTAGTACAAATAATTGTCTTGCCGAAAGTCTCTCCAGTTCAAAGGATAGTCTTGCTAGCTATTGGGATTGTCTTGCTAGTTGAAAAGGATAGTCTCACCGAATGTCCTACCAGCTAAAAGGATTGTCATGCCAGCTCTATTCAAGTCTGTTGATTTGTTAAAAAGGAAAGCAGAAGAACAGAAGAAAAATAATTAACACAGAACACAACTCAAGAACAAAGCAGCCGCCTCTGAAACATTATATCTTCTCTGCTAAATTCAAGATCAAATTTCTAGTTTGCAAAGTTAAATCCAATCAACTAGAAATCATTCTCTTGTTCTTGTGTAACAATCTAGCGGATCAAAATACCTAGAACTTAATCTCAAATCGCGTTTAGCATTTGATTCTAATTATTGCAAAAATAGAAAAAGTTCATGTCGAATTTATTCTAAATTTGTGATAATTAATTTGAGATTAATTCTTTGTAATCGATACAGTTGTTGTAACACCTTTCAAGTTTAATAATATTTTTATTTAACTTGAATTTTTTTTCACATTTTTTATTCCGCATTTAATTCGATTATTCGGTACTGTTTGTATTCAACCCCCCCCCCTTCTACAAACACATTGGGACCTAACAATTGGTATCAGAGCCTTCTGATTAACGAACAAATCAAGATCCTAGACTTTTGTGATTTTTCAACTCCTTGAATTTTTATTTATTCAAAAATTCATAATGACTTCACAAAAAGTTGGAACCGTTAAAATTCCAATATTTGATAAAGAAAATTATATCATGTGGAAGAAGAAGATGCTATTATTTTTACAAGTTGCAAATCCCAAATATCTGAACTTGTTAAAGAAGGGTCCAAAAACTCCGATGGTTATTGAACCAGAGGTGATAGAAGATGATGTTGTGATTACCAAAGCTAGAACCTATCTAAAAGAGCCTGAAAATTTTACTCCTGCTGAAAATGAAGAAGCCTCCTTGGATGCCAGCCTTCAATTAATATTAATTGATTCCCTTGATCCCTTGATGAACAGACATGTGACGAACTGTAAAAATTCTAAACACATGTGGGAAACTATTGAGGTGATTAATGAAGGCACATAGGAAATTAGGGAGAACAAGTTGGAGATCCTAACCTCTGAGTATGAACATTTTAAATCAAATCCAGGAGAAGGAATTTATGAAGTGTTTGAGAGGTATAATGCATTGATCAATAACCTGAACATAAATGGAAAATATTATTCAATCAGGGAGGTCAACAAAAAGTTCCTTTTAACACTGCCAACTCATCTTGAACATAGAATCACTGCCATTAGAGAAGCTAGAGATCTGAGTGAGATTCCTTTGGATAGACTCTATGGTGTGTTGAAAACCTATGAGTTGGAGCAGATTCAGCAAAAGGAAGTCTACGGGAAAGATAGAATGGTCAGCACATCTACTGCTCTTGTAGCTGAAGGTCAACAACAACAACAATCTCAACAGTCGGAGAGAATGGTAGCTGAGGAAAATGTGATAGTAGCAGAATATGATCCTCCTACTACAAATTAATCCAGTGATGATTTTTATTCCTTGGAAGAGCTGGAGCAATTGGAAGATGAGTCAATGGCCCAAATTGTCAAGAGATTCTCCAATGTCAGATTCAAGAGAAATCCCAAGTTCAAGTACAAGTCCAACTACAACAGATTCCAGACAGGTGGATCTTCATCCTCTAACACCAGTAGTGGTGGATACAAAACAGGGATGGTTGATCGGAGCACCATTAGATGCTATAACTGCAATGAGTTGGGACACTTTGCCACAGAATGCAGGAAGCCAAAGCAAGTAAGGAAGAACTCTTATGATTCAAATCAGAAGAGTAACTCTGAAAGGGCTTACCTGGCAAAAGGAAGAAGCTGGGATGATACTGATAGTGAAGATGAAGAAGATGAGAATCTTGCTCTTATGGCTATTGATGGAAAAGCTTCATCGTCAAGAAAAGAGGTAAAATATACTGATGTTGAATTAGTTTATCATCTAGGAGGTAACTTAGATTGTGCTCGTCGTGATAATGAACTGTTAAGTTTACAGATCAAAGACCTTGAGAAAGAGGTCAATGAATTAAGACTTGTGCACATTAATCAAGACAAGTTAAAAGAACAAGTATCTTTTCTAGAGAATAGAGTTGACTGTTATAGAAAACTTGAAACTATTCTCAAAGACAAGATCACCGGTCTTGAGACTAAGGTTAGAGCCTACTTCAATTCATGTTCGAAGGCTAAAGAGTTCTACAGTAAGCAAGCTGTTAATCAAACATCTGGAATAAGTTATGATTACAATGTTGCTATTGGAGAATTAGGCATAAACTCCCCTCCTTATATCTGTGCTAAAGGGAGGGAAGTACCACATGTGCTTAAGGGTGTTGATGAACCCCTCTAAAACCATCAATTGCTGAACCATTTGATGCGACCTCTTCTGTGATTCAAGAAGAAATGCGTGTTGAAGATCTTGCTAATGAGAAGGTTGTTTCCAAGTCGAGTGTGTCGAAAGTTCCAGTCAAAGTTGTGAAAGCAACTAAGACTAACTCAGACACACATGAGTTGGAAAACAAAAATGCCATGACTACCATGCATAAATTTTCTGCTGTTAATCACTCTCATAAAGCATGTGGTGTTTCTAATTGTATGTCTTGTGCTTTTAATATGATGTATGCTTATTTTAATGGTAAGCATATTTCTAATATTAAGACTACTCCTCGTCAGCATGTGAATAACAAGAAGCATGATAGGTCTAAGACTGCTAGTCCTTCTAAGGCTAGAAAGGAGACATTTGTGCCTAAGCCTAAATAGAAATTTGTTAAGGCTATTTATAAGGTCAAATGTCCAGTCAGTGAGAAAGTTGAGACCATTAAAATTAAAAATGTTGGTTTGCCTGACAAAGGACAATTCTACAAGTATGCCGGGCCCAACCAAGTTTGGGTTCCGAAGAAGGTCTAATCCACTTGTAGTGCCGGGCATTAAACAGGTGTAACCGGTAGTGTGGATTCTTGACAGTGGATCATCAAGACATATGACCGGAGATAGAGCCCTGCTATCAAATGTGGTTGAGAAAGCTGGCCCCATGGTTACCTTTGGAGATAACAACAAAGGTTTATCTGAGGGATATGGTTGTTTGCAAGCTGGGAATGTTATCATTGTAAATTTGTATATTGTGCTAGGTTATTATCAGGAAGCAGTATCCAACATATAGCACCATTGACGAGACTTGCGAATATTACGACATATCAGGCACCTGATGCACATTACAATTGGAATTGGACTCTGGTAAGATGTGTACAAGTGTACTCCTGGTCGGTGAGTCAAAAGAGGAAGTCAATGCACCACAGTTCATGGACTTTACAGCTGCAGATCTATTGGACTATGCAATTTCTTCTTCACAATCTCACTTCAGGTTGGTATGAACTAGTGTACTACTCAAGCAATCGTCAAGGACATGGTATGGCACTCTAACTGAAGTTATAATTTAATATGATCTAGTAGAGTCGTCATATTTATAACTCTCTTATCACTAGGCACAAACATATTGTTTTATATGTGTAGTAAGTGTTAGGAGTAAATCAAACTTCTTTCTACATTAGTGATTTCTTATTTCATGTAAAATCTTTTGAAATCACTATTGTACATCATTTTCTCTCTATTACCATATGTTCTGTGATACAGGTTCAGACTCCAATGACTTTCTTTCATTGATAGTTATGAGGTTAAAAACCCACAACATTTATCCCAGACTGTAAAGACAAACACAGAAACAAAACCAACCAACACTCTCTTACCACTAAATGTAATATGAATGAGCGTGAGGGAGATAGTGCCTTAGTGCACCACATAAGGAAGGTTCTGAAGTCAACCCAGTAGCTCTGTCTCCTACATAGATGAGTAGTATTTAAACTGAGATAACTGCTAGCCCCCATACATCTTCTCAAAAAGATGTAATGGCTGAAAAGGCACAAAAATAGTTACTAGATTCATTCTCTCAACAGGGTGCGTCTATTGAAATTTGCCTGTCGGCCAGGGTATCCGATGTAGTGTCACCACCTCCAATATAAACAATTCTTGATGCACAAGGAAAGGTTACACACACAAAGGATGAGTTGACGGAAACAAGAGTTCTGACCATTTTAAGGTCAGATTCGATTGTTCAAGGTTCGTTAATGGACCAATTGCCTTTACAGGTGTTAGGAGAGGATACTGATCCAAAAGCCATATGTCAGTGGTCAGTGTCTACCTCCCCAGGCTTAAATCCCCTGGATGCATCTGCGGATCTGACATAGGTGCAGATTGGCAACTTGTTGACAATGATTCAGATATTACCTGATGAGTCACAAGGAAATGTCTTCACAGACATTAGAAGGGAACTTTGATCTTTATGCTAAATTCTTTGGATCGTTTTTTACCTTCCCAGAATTCAAATCTGGAACCATAAAAGGGAAACTAACAACTTGTAAATTATGACTCAGATCCATCTGACGAGTTTAACAAGGATGGGGATTTGTAAACTCCCATTGCACCACCTGTGACCTCCTTAAGGATGGCTAAGGTGATTTTCCTTGCAGGTACAGCTGATTTTTGGAGCTATGAGTGGAGTGATACACTTGTGAGAATGAGTGTAAACACGAGTGGAGAGAAGAGTGAAACACATGTGAGGTACACTAAACAGAATCACACATTCACAGTGAGGAAGAAAGAGAAACACTTGTTATTTCTTTTCCAACCAAGTGAAATATGAGAACTCCTTCAGACGACGGCATACATTCCTTCTTTAAGGGGGAGATAAAAGCTTAAGTAATAGTTTGGAGGATTCCTCAACTAAGGGGGAGAAATAGCAGGGAGAAAGAAAAAGATCCTACATATGTACACTACACCACACCATTGTTGTTTGTAACTACGGATCTTATTGTACGGGAGAGGTGGTAAACACAAGGTGATTTTCTAGTAAGGGAAGAAGTTGTTTTCTAAAAGGGGAGTACCATTGATTTTTATCTGCGGATCCTATTGTACGGGAGAGGTGGTAAAATGAAGGTGATCTTCTTTAATCAGTTCATTCTCATAGGGGGAGAAGCAAGAGAGATATGCGCTTCTCAACAGGATATGTGGTTGTACAAAAGAAGATGAAACTACTTGAAGATATGTTCAGTCTAGAGGAACATCTATTTGGAATCTGGAAAAGGTTAAATGTCATCCAGAACTTTTCTGCTATTTACTTTGCATTTCTATTTATATCTTTTTCTTATTTGTTAGTTGAGTTATCCTCTAGGTATTTGTGTGTTATTTTCTAACAAACAAATAGGGGGAGATTGTAAGGCATATGTCATAGCCTATTTGTATATTCGAGGATTTAACTCAACTCAAATAAGAATGTAATAAGTAAATAGTGGATCTACCGTCAAAGAGATCTCGCAAAGTAACATCTATCATAGAATTCAGAAACAAGGTTCATCTACAGACTTTAGGAGTTAATTCACTGGAAGAAGTTCAAGAAATTGATCAAGCCTCAGTGATTCAAATCAAGATTGTGGATTTAATCAAGTGACAGAGATCTCGTCAGGGTATCAGATAATTACAAGGATTTAATCTGAAGAAAATCAAGTATCAAAGTCAAGACATGAAGAAACGTCACGGAAGTTAGTCACTCATGAACCAGACAGTACATCGAGTGTCAACATTGAAGTGGTGGAATTGATTCATAATTTTCAGTGATTTTCAGAAGATATTCAGAAGAATGGTTGCTGCTCAAGATTAGTAGTAATTCTCTATTAATTAATTAAGTCATATAATTTAATTAAGAAAATAAATTATGCAAAGATTAATTTATTTATTAATTGAATTAATTGATTAATTAATTCAGAATTAATATTAAGGATTTTCAGAATTTAAATTGAATTAAAATCTATTTAAATTCAACAAGACAATCTGATTGTACTAATATGACAATCGGTATGACAATCAATAGTCATACCGAAAGTCATGCTAGTACAAATAATTGTTTTGCCGAAAGTCTCTCCAGTTCAAAGGATAGTCTTGCTAGCTATTGGGATTGTCTTGCTAGTTGAAAAGGATAGTCTCACCGAATGTCCTACCAGCTAAAAGGATTGTCATGCCAGCTCTATTCAAGTCTGTTGATTTGTTAAAAAGGAAAGCAGAAGAACAGAAGAAAAATAATTAACACAGAACACAACTCAAGAACAAAGCAGCCGCCTCTGAAACATTATATCTTCTCTGCTAAATTCAAGATCAAATTTCTAGTTTGCAAAGTTAAATCCAATCAACTAGAAATCATTCCCTTGTTCTTGTGTAACAATCTAGCGGATCAAAATCCCTAGAACTTAATCTCAAATCGCGTTTAGTATTTGATTCTAATTATTGCAAAAATAGAAAAAGTTCATATCGAATTTATTCTAAATTTGTGATAATTAATTTGAGATTAATTCCTTGTAATCGATACAGTTGTTGTAACACCTTTCAAGTTTAATAATATTTTTATTTAACTTGAATTTTGTTTCACATTTTTTATTCCGCATTTAATTCGATTATTCGGTACTGTTTATATTCAACCCCCCCCTTCTACAAACACATTGGGACCTAACATTTTCTAATAATTAAATAGTCTCTGCAGGATTAAGAGTATGAATTGAAATGGTTGTCAGTTTAAGGAAAACTAATATGATAAGTAATATTGGGTCCAATAGAACTGAATGCAGTGATAAGAATCCTTGTGTCTAAACTAACCATATAAACCTAAAATTGAAAATGTTGTCAGCTAGGATCTCTGTATTGCATAACTTTCTGTAGGTATGAAGTAACAATTCACTTTTAAGGTATGACAGGGAAGTCAAACAACACTCAAGAAATTTCAAATACAAGTCAGATCTCAATTTCAAACTTTTCAGCCAAAGACAATTAGCAAGCCTTGCAGACATGAGATCTCAGGTAGGAAAGGTATGAAACTTCATTTTTTTTCTCAAACCAACCCAAATAATTTATTTTTGGTTTCTCTCCTAAAGTAAAAACAGGTATAAATTCTACTTTCTATACATTTAGCATTTTTTTCTAGAATAACAAGCCTTAAAGTAATTGTATTATAGGGCTACTATGAGAATGTAACAGTTAGTAACCGTCAAACCAAATAGATTGTATTAGAAGTTCAAAGCTGTAAAATTTCTTTTATGACATCTGATAATTGGTATGATAGAATTTTAGAAGTGTAGGACAACTGAACTAGAATGTATTAGGCCTTCTCATATGTATAGCTTGATCACTCATTGAGTAGATTATATTAGGACTAAATTATGTATCTTTTGAAGGATCTGTAAAAACTATGCATAAGTCTGAGTTGATACTTACAGGATATTATACTGGCTATCTCCCTATGTGCAATTATGTTTTTCCGTCCAGTCTATGTAAAATCACCTTGTAGTGTAAATCTATGAGATATATGTGTTCCATAAAAATTGACATAAATGTTAATACCTATTATCGCAGTATAAACTACTTAATGTGTAAACCACTTTCCTGGAAATTTTTTAACCATGGCTGTGAACTGAAATCAATACATTCGACCTTATTAGAACATGATACAAAGGGTTGATCAATCGAATCATGTAAAATGGCCTCTCCAAAGTTAAATTCGGGAAATCACAATCCTAAACTGCTAGAATGCATGCTACACTCGCTATTAATTCCTATTTTGATCATCCGCATCAAATTTACTGCTGCTAAAAATGTACATTCTGGTTTCTATCAAAATCTTACATGTCTTCTTTTATATAACTATGCATTGATAAAATGGAATATAAAATAGGGATTCAAGTTTTTCTATGCTCACACTCAAGTATTAAAACTAAACATGATTCGACTGCCTAAAAAGACATTTTACAATCAGAATGCATACTTGTTAAAATATTGAGGATCAAGATCAAATTTGTATTAATATTATAAACCTTGATCTCTCAATTCTATTTGATCACAAATACTCTCTTACCATGCATGCATGCTACAATATTTTTACTTATTATGTTTATCCTATGCATCAAATTAATTATGCTAATAATATTTGAGCCATGATATATTGATAAACTTTTTGGCATACTTCCAAACAAAAAGGGGAAGAGAATTTAAATCCTCCTAAATTTTCAAAAACTTAGATTTCACTAGATAAAACATTATGCTTTATATTTATGATAAATCTAACAAAATTTTTGCAGAAATTATCCTAGCAGAGGAATCAAGCAGTAGTCCCAAATGTATGTGTAAAAATAATTTTCTAAATTTATGCATACACCAAGGGGAAGCACACACTTGAAAAATTTAAATTTTATATTTGTTTGGAAAATACCAAAAAGGGGAAGATTGAAAGGACATCTTCGATATATTATTTATTTTCGTATTTTTACTATTAAACATAAAATTTAAATACATGTATATCCTCTCCATTAGGATATGATTTTAATTGATTTAAATCAAAGTCAAATGGTCAAACTAGCAAAATTATTTCAAGACTATTTATATGAAAGAGATATTCCATTATTTTGAAACATCAAAATTATATCTTTATGGAATATATCTCTAAGGAAATATGATCAAATAAGAAATATCAAGACATGATATTTTTTAGATCTATGTTGCAACATCAATAAGGCAACAAGCTCGAAAAAGGAATATATTATAAATATTCTCTAGTAGTCTCGTGCTATATTAAAAATGTTTTATTCTTCACTCTAAAATATATTTCTACATATATCAAAAGATTTTTAATTCAAAATTTATTAATATTCATTGTTTTAATATTAATATCCAATTTTATAATCCATTTCTTTTATAATTACAGTAATTTTCTCCCGTTTCGTAAAATCAGCATTTCTCGGAGAAAATTATTCAAAAATACTAAAAACTATTACCTAACATCCAAATATATTATATATTTTAGGAAATATATTCTAAGTATTTATTAAAGTTAAAACTTTGGTCAAAAGATCCATATATTTATTTTCAAGGCCAATGGTATTTTTACTCGGAAGAAAAAGATGACATAACTGTTTTAAATCTAGATAAAATAGTTCCACTCACTAGAATGACTTGAAATTTGGTATGAATCATTTAAATGGTATTTTCTATGCATGGTAAAAATTCGTAACATCTCGACATTTTTTGTCCGGGCATAAATTTTGAGGAAGTTGGTCCCACAATTGACCACGTTTGACCTAGTTATCATTGACCAAGATTGACCAAAACTCGAAGTATATCATTTTATAATATTTAGGTAATTATCATATTTTTTATGGTATTTGTTTAAGAGCTTTTAGTGTGGTCATATTTAATAGTGCTTAATTCTTAATTAAGTAATTAAACAAATATTAAAAGAAAAAGGAAAATATATTATTATTATATAAAGAAATCAGCTGAGTTTTTGAATCTCATAAACTTGTTTGTCTTATATGGCAAGTGGCAAAGAAACACAACTAATACACTTTGCTTTTCATGTCATCAATCCATGCCACTTCCATCATCCACCATCCATTCTCCTTAAATCTCCACCATCCAATCCACCCAACTTCACCTATAAATAAACCCCCACCCCAACTCATTTCAACTAAGCTAAAGAACCATAAAATTGCTGGGATTTTTCCAAGAAGTATCTCCCTTCATATCTTTCAAATTCTAAACACATACTTCTTCAAAAACCTTCTCTCTCTTAGATATATATACATATATACAAGGTTTTTTAATATACAAGCTTAGCTTCACCCAACCAAGATTGTTCACACCAAGTGAGCTCATCCACTACCACTCTCCGGCCTCCCGAAGGGCTGCCCAAGTATCTCCGGCCGCATTAGGACCCTTATGCTGGACAGTCACCCGACCTCTTACGCATTGATTGACTATCCCACAGCCTCTTGCACTTTGATGGACTGTCCCAAAGCCTCTTACACTTATGCTGACGCATTTTGATTTGGCTTACTTCCCGAATGTTGGACAAATAATCAAAGACTCTTTTATCAAAATAGCAACCTCTTTGCGAATATAAAGTACATCACGAAGTCGGATCCCTCAAATTTTTGAGCGAGTATTTAAATCCCTTTTGAAAGGAAGATCATAAATTTGGAAACAAGTTTTGGGATCCGCTCTAACTTTTAAAATTATTTTAAAGACTTGAAAACATTTTTTAGAATGTTTAGGATAAGGATGATTTGATAAAATAAATCAGTTCCAAAATATTAGAAGAATATCTAAATATTATTCTTTAAATAATAACTTTTATAAAATTAAATGAAGTAAAAGTTTTGAAACTAATACTTGAACGAATAATAAATAAAAAAAGATATACTTATATGAAAGTAAAATCCATATTTGAATAATCAAAAATAAAGTTTGATTTTTATTCAAAACTATCGAATAAACCTTATTCGATTAATAGTTATGAAAAACTATATATATAATATACTCGGCTACATCTCCTCCCGATTTAGGAAAAATGTTCAACTTTGGGTTCCCTATACTAAGGGTATATGCAAAATTCTACTTATCACTAGCATAGGTATTATGCAGCTCGTAAGCTCTACTTTTAAAAATAGTTGAACTTTAAATCAAAATATCTCATTTCAAAACATACATGCATATATATAATGTATCAACATGCTTCCCAAAATATACATGTATATATATATCGCAAGATTTTTCTAACAATACTCATGCAATTATCTCAAGATAACGGATATATAAATATCATCACAACAATAGTAATACAAGAGGAAAACTTGCCTGAGGGTTCCGAGGTAGACTTAAGTTTAGAGTGGGTCCGGTAACCTATGAACAACAATATAAGCCGGAATTAATCCCCGGTCGCTTAAGAAACTAAACTTTACTCATGCATATCCTAACGCTCGCTTCTACGCTTAAGGATTTACATTAGTCGCTCGAGTACCCTCAGCTCCACCATTTTTATAAAATTAACCGTTAAACATTTTAAGGTTACTCTTTCGCGAGACTTTAGTAACTGCATAATAAACTTTAAATAATTGTTTCGTATTCTGATTAGTCTTTTAGGGTCCTTAAACATGGTCTCAAAGTTACTCGAGTGGTAGGGGTTCGTTTGCGGAACGTCGTTACTTAAAACGGTCGTATCTCCTAAACCGTAATCGGATTAAAGGGAACCACATATCAAAACGAAGCTTAAAACATAACCTATCTAATAATGGAAGTAGTTAGTTATTAAAAATGGATGTTCGGTTCCTAAAGTTAAGCACAGAATCAGTTTCTAGAAAAATGAGCATTACAACGGCTATACTTTAGCGATCCCATTTATTTACTAATCCAATTCACATCAAACCAACTACCAATCATCAAAAACTCAAGATAAATATCTAGGCTACTAATTTAAATCAAAATAATCTGAAGAATATCAATCCAATAAAATATTATACCATCTCTAAAATCAACTAAAGTACTTAACAATCAAAGCTCAAATCATGCTTATATTTCAAATCACTACTAATCCATCCAAACCATCTCAAAACTTTAGCATTCAAACTTAGTATTAAAGGGTTTGAGGATTTATACCTTGATTGTAGGGTGGAAGTTATTAGAGAGCCTCAAAGAACCTTGATCTATCCTTATACAACCTTGATCTTGTAGATGAAATCAAGAAACACAAAGTTATAATTTAAAAATACTATTCAACCTAAATTTTGATGAATTATAAAGCTATGAATCCCTTGGAATCAAGATCTTAAAACATACCATAACTAAGTTTAAAAATATGGAATCCATAGAAACAAACCTTGAGATTTATCCTTCAGTGGAGCTTGGACTATGAAATCTCCTTCCTTGCTTTTCTAAGAAAAGCCGAGAGCAAGTAATGAAAAGGGGGAGAAGAAATGCTTCTTGCCTGGTTTCCTTGGTATTTGTGTGATAATTTGATGGTTTGAGCTTAACCTTGGTTAATTTAAGTGATTAAAACACCTGGCCTATAATCAACCTTGCATAAATATCTTTTCTAATGCTTACCTAATCATGCTTGCATCATTTTCTTGCCACTTGTCCAATGCTTGTGGCTTGATGACATCATCTTGATCTAATCCTCTTGATTAGTACTTAATTATTTGTTTAAACTCCTTGTTATTTGCATAAGCTTGATCCTTGGTCGCTTATTTATTTTGTGATTCGCTTAACTCCCGTTCTCATTGTTCGTTTGAGAGATCATAGCCAGGATCTTATTACTTGGGATTCCCTAAATCTTTCTTAATATCTTATGTTCCTTTAATGATACTCTGTTAAAATACTTGAATTTTAATTCTTTTAATCATGTTACCTTATACTCAGCTCATTCGGTATCTCACGGATTTTCGGGAAAAATGAAAGTTTTCGAATTAGAATTCTGACGACCTTTACATACACTCATTTACATTATGGAGGACTAATATGATATAAGAATTTCCATAACAAAACCCTTAAATAGGGTGGTCTGATAATTTTTATTAATCAGTAAAATCAGCAAAATTTACTATTCATCAGGATTACAAAAATTGGGGTTATTACAAGAATTGAGGCCTTGGGGAGATTCATCTTCAGGTCAGGAGACAAATGCCTACCTTTTTTCAAAACTCTGAAGAAGGTGAAGAATTTTGAGTGGACTGCTGAGAGCCAAGAGGCCTTCGAACAACTGAAGAAGTACATGAATGAAGCTTCGTTTTTTGGCTAAACCAAGTCCAGAGGATATCCTTTACTTGTACCTCGCGGTCTCTGAGCAAGCTGTGAGTACCGTCTTGGTGAAAAAATAATATAAGGTCTAAAAGATTATCTACTACTTGAGTAAAGTGCTCCATAGAGCCAAATTAAACTACACCACCACCGAGAAGTTTGCTTTCACCCTCACAACAGCCTCGAGGAAGCTACAACTATACTTCTAGCCACATAAGATCGAAGTCCTGATGAACCAACCTTTGAGGAACATCCTACAAAGCCCGAAGGGAAGTGAAAGGCTCATCAAGTGGGAAATTGAGTTGGGAGAATTTGACATCAAGTATAAGCCTCAAAAAGCCATCAAGTCCCGTGCATCAGTGGACTTCGTGGCCGAATGCACCATTAACGACCAAATAGTCTGGGGCAAGAGATAATAATCCTAGAAGAAGTAAAGAAGGAGAAAGACGAAGACTTGACATCTCAAAGAATATTGGGTTCTGTTAATCCCTAACAATACAACAAGAATTACAGAAGGGGGGTTGAATGTAATTCTGGCTACTTTTCAAATTTAAATAAGTTCTAACTTGATAAAATATGGCATTAATAAAAACAAAGGCTTTTAAAACTTTCTGGTGGATTAGAAACTATCCACCAGAGATATATAAATATCAAATGAGAACTCTGTGAAGCTTTGAATAGCTCACAGCTGCTTTACAAGTTTGAACAAACAAAACTACAGAGAAATTCTAACTGAATACAACTTGATATGTTTCTCTGAAATAAGTTTTCTTAGTTTATTGTTCTACTTGCTACACTTGGTTTATATATCACCAAGTTACATGACTAATAAGACAAGATAATAAATCAAAATTTATCTAGTCTAAAATCATGCTGCTTCATTACTCTTTCCAGCATCTTTGATTTTCTTCACAATTGCATTAAAATGGTAATGCTTCTTTATTCTCTAACACCTACAATTAGGCTTCCACATTCCATTTGCAAACACCCCGCATATGACTGTGTTGTCACTGTCAACAGATATTTGAATTTGAACATCCGTCGGGATATAGTTGATCATCCGTCGGGATATAGTTGATCATCCATCGGGATATAGTTGATCATCCGTTGGGTGCTTTTGTTGATCATCCGTCGGGAGCTTTTGTGAACCATCCGTCGGGAGTCTTTTATGTCACTTGACTCTATTTCATTTATACATAATTACAAGACATTTTTTATTTACAATTAATCACCCTATTCTATATATCAACTAGTAGTCAACATGACTTATAAACTCCTACAGGATCTACAAATAGTTGCTTGCAGAAATGTGCTACAATCTCATTATTACATAAGCTACACTCTCGATGGATGTTTAATTACCATCCATTGGGACTATAAAGTTCATCCATCGGGATGGTAATAAAGCATTCTTCGAGAGCTACAATTACACTAAGTCAAATCTACTAAGGTGTTTTGTTAATCTAATCATCAAGTACACAACATATTTCTAACAATCTCCCCCAATTTATGTCTACTAGAATTGTAGCCATAAATTAAGAGAAACTTGATGATAACAAAACACCCTAAATGTAAAGAACGAATTATAATAGATAAACAGACAAGTGCTACAATTATTTATTTGAAAATTGAACAAAGTAAAGTGTACAAAGAGTTCTCACAATCATTCTCAAGGTGCTCCTCTAGTCTGAGCAGATGATTTCTATTTCCTTGACTTTCTGGATTTCTTCCCAAGCTTTCTGTCATTTTCTTCTATTTGATTCTGGAGTTGTCTGTGAAATGCAAGTTCATCAGGTTCAGATAGATCCAGTTTTTCTTGCATTTCCAATAGAGTCATTTCTAGAGATACTTAATTGGTCATCCAGTCTGAAGAATCTTCTTACGCCTTTGTCATCCATGAATTCCATTAACCAATAAGGCCTCAGATGCACTCTACTTCCTGTGAAGGGAATTGTTAGAGTCTTTGGGAGTGCATTTTTGGCTTTATTACTCCTTAGCTCTTCAATCTTCTTTAGAACTAGTCTTCTTGCAGTCACATTGAATCCAAAGTTCTTTTTGAAAGATGAGTAGATCTTTATTAATGCAGAACAACTTTCTTCAAGAATCATGTGAAGGGGCCATGTGATTTCGCTCTTTGCCTTGTATTTAAACACCAGCCTTTCAGGAAGATGTCTGTGAGCATCAATTTCTCTTACTTCTTCCAGTTCATTCAAGTAGAGATTTATATCAGAAAACTCCTTGATATCACATATATATAAAAGATCTCCCTTGTTGACTGTGGGTTGAGATTTTGCTAAGGTCTTGGTTCTGAGAGTCACATGCTTCACTTTCTTGGTTGCTCTAATCTTTGTTTTCTTTGGCTTCTTAAAGATAGTTAGATTTAGTTCAGAAATGGTAGACTATCCCAGTCTATTGGCTCATCCTTTGGAAGAATAGGCTCACCATGAAAGTTTCTCAATGGATCCACCTTCAATTCCTCACGAACCACTGAGGGCTTGGATGTCTGAGTTGTAGTAGTAGACTGTTTGGGAATGTAGTCTTCCATTTCCTCATCACTGAAGTCCAATTTCCTTTTTGAATGAAGCTTGTATCTGAATCTTCTTTTCAGTTGTGGTTCCTATTGCATTTTCTAATCCTTAGCTTCAGTGATCACAGGTGGTTTTTCAGATATTTCAGTTACAACTTTCACAGCTTGAAGCTTGGCCAAGATAGCATCTTGCTTCATTTTTTGTTTGAGCTTTTTAGCATCCAAAGCAACCTGCTTATTTTCTTGCTTGATTCTTTCTTTTTCTTCTTTCTTAGCTGTTGCAAACTGAGGGTGCCCAGCCACCACACATATCTCTTTACCATTCCTATAGATCTTGACAATTCTTCTTTTAAGTATTGAATCAGCTGGATCCTTGTAAAATGCAATTGACCTAGCCAACAACTTCTTTTCATCTGGCCTAGCTGTCTCAAACAAATAATCCACATAGTTTTTGTCTAAGAACTTTGAGTAGTTCCTTTTTGGCTTCAGAATTAGATTAGCTTTTGGAGATTTGATGCATGAAGTTTTGCCTTTTAGCAAGCTCCCAAGACTCATTTCATTCACTGAAGTTTGTGTGACTTGAGAGTGGTGATGAAAAATCTTGTCTTGTTTCTAAATTTGACCAGAATTCTTTTGGATGTCTTCATCAATCTTCTTCCAATTATTGGGCTCAATGGCTTCTTTTCAGCTGCTGCTTTTAGTTTGGTTGCTGCTACATTGATGAGATCAATGCTATCTATAGCTGGTGGCTTAGTTAAAGCAATTGATGGCACAATTGCTTTGCTGACTTGTATGTTTAGCACTTTTTGCTCCCCCTCACTTCTTGACCCCTCTTGACTAACTGGGACAAGAGAGTCTTCTCTCTCCCCCTTTTTGTTATCATCAAGTAGAGTAGAGGGAGAAGTTTGTGTTGCCACTAGCTTTTGAAGCAAGTTGGTTTTTTGTGCTTGATATAACTGGATAGCTGTGAGAGAGGTCTCTACAACTTTGAGTCTTGTGTCAAAGGAGTCAATTTTGGTTGCAAGATTATCATTCTTCCTTAACTGTCTATTGATATCAAGCACTGTTGTGTCTGGAAATCTAGCATCCAATCTGTCAGAGATATCCTTCTTAACTTGAGTAATCTCTGTCTTGATTGAAGTGGCATCTAGATTGTGTTGAAGAGCCTGAATTTGATGTAACTGAAGAGAATCAAGGTGTGCCTATAGGAGCTTCTTGGTGCTTGTATTGGTTGTTGATTGAAGAGTAATGTGTGTCTGATGAATGAGTTGACTTAGAGTAGATTTGAAGTGATGTTCATCACACTTCTTTAAAAATGCCCAAGATGGCATACCAGATTTGGAGCTAGGGCCTACTCCTCCCCTAGGTCCATTGGATCCTCTTCACTATCTTCACCTTCATCTCCAAAGAAATCTGCAGATTCACCAGTACCATAGTCAACATCATCACCAACTCTAGGTGGCATGGCTGTGATGGCATCCTTTGCTCTTTGCATTGATTGAGTGGTATGCACCAAATTCAGCATTTTCATTGCCCTGTCCAGCCAAAAGTTGATATGCTGGAACAGGATGAGTAAATGTCTCAGCATCCAAAGAGATGGAACCTATGACAGCTTGACTATGCTGAGATAGTCTGTCTCTGTCTGCATCATTGACATTCATTGACTCACTAACAATGATGTCCATCCTTATTTCTCCTGTACATACATTTCTCTCATTTTCTCTCTATTCTTGTATCAAGGGCTCCCTTGGCTCACCACCCTCACACCCTCACCTTTACCTACTAAGGTGGAACTCCCCTCACTCACTTTTTCCAGACCTGAAGAATGGTCTACATTGGATCACTCATTTGCTCTCCTTTTTCCTGGGAGCAACCCAACCTCTCACTCAATTCACTCTCTGCCCTCAGTCCTAAGAGTGATTGTACTACTACTAGGTCATCTGCACTTGTGACAATTGTTGGGATTTAAAGTTGTGCAGATAGTACCGATGGATGAGAGACATCCATCGGTATAGTAGTTTGGCTAGCCGACGGATGACTGCTGTGAGGCACATCCATCGGGATACAATCACTACTCGACGGATGAACAATATCCACCGGATTAGAAGGAATGAATGAGTTTGGAGTGGAGACTATTGTAGACTTGGTGCTGATTGATGAAAATTTGGGCACAGATGTCTCAATAGACTCATAAAGAATTGGCAAGTGAGCCAATAAATCATCTAATAGATGATGCTCACTTGCTTGGATTTTTGGCTTCTCTAATGAGTTAAAGATGGAGAATTTGGAGGTGATGTATGAATCATGTCTACATCCAATATGTGTGTGGGTGAATTTGGTGTTTCAGGTGCTTCATTTATTAATAATTTTGGCTGTGACTCCACATTTATTGGAGCCAAATCAATCTGACTTTGAGATGGTGCAGTGACTAAATCATTAGTTCCAGTTTGCACTGTGTGTGTTCCATGTGCATCCCCAAGGGTTTTAGATCTTTTTCTTTCTGGCATAAGTCTATGGTGAACTTGTGTCCCAAACCCTCTTGGCCTGTGCTCATGGATGGGAGCTTGTTTCAATAGTAACATCCTTTTGGGAGGATGAAACTAGAATTGAGCTAATTTCCTTATTAACAACCACAGTTCGTTGGGAAACTATGGTGTGGCTAGGCTTGGGTACACTAATCTCACCAGCCTTATCCTTAGGGTTTCTTTGATTTTTACCCTATCCCTCACCCAACTCACTTCCCTTCACACTCCCCTCTTTTGGTTTGGTAGATTTAGCAACTGGTTTCTTTTGAAAGACACCAGAGGGGGCTTTCTTTGTTTTGGATTTTGAAGTTTTTGATTTGGTAGCTTGGGTAGGCATCTGTTGGGTCATTGACACAGATGCCATAGCTAAACATGAAGGCAAAGAAACTTGTGAGGTTGGAAGAGTGGAGACAGTGGTGCTTACCTCACTTACATGAGGGCCCTCGATGATTGGAAAGTAGAAGAGGGGCACCTCCTTGTGATGGCTTGCTTTGTTTAGGTCTGTAATGACTCTCCTTTCTTGAACCCAACAATTCAGTTTGTTGGTTGGGTTCTCAACAATAATGTTCTCAATAAGATGATTAGCAAGCATCATAAAGAATCTAGCATAATAGACAATTTTACCTCTCTTATTAAGATCCCCTAACTTATAACCTAACTCAAACATGATCATGTCACTGAAATTAAAGTACTTATCAGTAACTAGCATATAAAGGATGTTAAGCATGGCAATGTTAAAAGAATCAAAATTACTCACTTTACCAGAAAATACTTTGATAACTACATCACACACATAACTCCACTCTTTTCTAAGATCTAGTCTCCTAATCTCACTTAATTTAGAGGTAGGGAGAGCATAGCCAATAGAATTAAGCATGTTAACTAAATCAGCATCAGTGTGTGGAACAGTAGTAGTGTTATCTGGAATTTTGAAGCATGCTTTAATAATGTCACTATTATTACAATGCTCTTTATCTTTGATTGAGAGAATGATGGTTTTGTCTGAAGATTGGTACACAGCAGTTGTCCACATCTCCTCCACAACTTCACAATAGATAGTCGGTGATTCCAGCATAGCATAACTGAGTTTGCAGCCCTTCACAAAGTCCATCATTTCGTGAAAATCTCCAGATTGTGGAATCTCCTTGTTTACCAGAACTACGAAGTTGTTCTTTTCATAGATGAAACCAGACTGGGACATGATTTTGACTACTGGTGCCATTGTTAAAGTAGAGAAATTTTCAGAGAGAGAGAGAGTATTTGCTTTGGAGAAGAAGAGAGTTAGAGCAATTGAATTGAGAATGATAAAAGAAAATAATGATAATAAATTTTGCTTTTATACTATCTCAGAAATTAACTGACAAAAGTAATAAAGAACCAATCAAAATAGCCCAAAATAGCCGTTTAAATTAAAATAAACTGTCAAAATTCTATCAATTATCCGTCGGGATATAGTTACAAACTGTAAGTAAACCCGATGGATAATGTTTAGAAAATTAACGGCTATGATTTGGACAATTCGACGGATGAGAATAAAACAATTTATCCGTCGAGTAATAAAATATTCCAAAAAGGTAATTGATTTTTATTAAGATATTATATTCCGACGGATGATCAAACTCAATGGATAATTAGCATCCGTCGGGATGTAATTTTTGACTTAGCCAAAATTTCATCCAAAATAGAAAAATCAATTAAATTTCTGGCTGCATTACAACTTCAAAAAATATCAGAAAGGATTCAAGAATAATTAAGCATACCTAACTCACATACCAACCTTGAAAATGTGGATTCATCCAGTGGCTTGGTAAAGATATCTGCAAGCTGCTTTTCACTTGGAACAAAATATAGTTCCACAGTACCATTCATTACATGTTCTCTAATGAAGTGGTACTTGATGTCTCTGTGCTTTGTTCTTGAATGTTGTACTGGATTTTCAGTAATGGCAATTGCACTTGTGTTATCACAGAAAATAGAAATTCTTTCCACTTGCAGACCATAGTCTAGCAATTAGTTTTTCATCCATAAAATATGTGCACAACAACTTCCACCAACAATATATTCAGCTTCTGCTGTAGAGGTAGAAACTGAATTTTGCTTTTTACTGAACCAGGATACTAGCTTGTTTCCTAGAAATTGACGTACTTTTTCTATCAATTCTACAACCTGCATAATCTGCATCTGAATAACCAGTTAGATCAAAACCATAATCTCTAGGGTACCAAATGCCAAGTTTTGGTGTACCCTTGAGATATCTAAAAATTCTCTTGATAGCTATTAGGTGAGATTCTCTAGGATCAACCTGAAATCTAGCACAAAGACATGTAGAAAACATTATATCTGGCCTACTAGTTGTTAAGTACATAAGTGAGCCAACCATGCCTCGATAACTTGAAATATCCACAGACTTTTCAGTAGTGTTTAATTCAAGTTTAGTTGCAGTGGTCATGGGAGTTTTTGCAGATGTGCAATCCATTAGTTCAAACTTCTTTAAAAGATCATAAATTTATTTGGTTTGACTAATGAATATTCCATCACTAACTTGCTTAACTTTTAAACCAAGAAAGTAAGTTAGTTCTCCCATCATGCTCATTTCATACTTACTTTGCATTAAATTGGCAAACTTTTTGTGAAGTTTTTCATCTGTAGAGCCAAATATAATATCATCTACATAAATTTGAACAAGTATACTAGAGCCATTAACATTTCTAAAGAATAGAGTTTTATCAACAGTACCTCTAGTGAAGTGATTCTCTAAGAGAAACTTTGACAAAGTGTCATACCAGGCTCTAAGTGCTTGCATTAATCCATAAAGTGCTTTCAGAAGATAGTAGACATAATCAGGAAACTTTGGATCTTCAAAACCAGGAGGCTGATTGACATAAACTTCCTCCTCCAAATCTTCATTCAGAAAGACACTTTTGACATCCATTTGAAAGACTTTGAAATTGGCATGAGCTGCATAGGCTAGGAAAATCCTGATGGCTTCAAGTCTTGCAACAGGAGCAAAAGTTTCATCAAAATCTATTCCTTCTTGTTGACAGTAGCCCTTAGCAACCAATCTGGCTTTATTCCCGATGACTATGTCATTTTCATCCATCTTGTTTCTGAATACCCACTTGGTGTCTATTGAAATCTTCCCTTTAGGCTTGGGTACCAGCTTCCATACATTGTTCCTTTCAAATTGGTTTAGCTCTTCCTGCATAGCTAAAACCCCATCAGGATCCAACAGAGCTTCTTCTACCTTATTTTGTTCCTCTTTAGATAGGAAGCTTGTCGCCCAGTGAAGATACAATTGTTTAAGGGGGGTTGGATACAATTGTATAAATGTTTCGAACAAGTAATAAAATATAACAGCTTTTTATATATTTGATAAAAACTGTTACAAAACTCTCTCAAGAAATACTGATGTTCTTGAGAGCTGCTAGGTCGAATGATACTCGAGATAGATACACTATGTGATGACCTAAACTGTGTTTATATAGTACACAACTAGAATAAATCAATCTAAGATATGCATTATCAAAAGCTAACGGTAACTGCTACATATCTTCAACTCAATAGATAAAGTCCTATAACTCAGACGTAAAAGATATCTGCTCCACAATACAAGGAACAAAACAAATCTTCTAAGCTGACTATCTTCAAATACTGATGACATCCAAATGCTGATGATGTGTCAAATTCTGACGACACATCAAATATTGATGACACCAAAAAGCTAGATCATGAGCTCCTTCTGATCATTGAGAATTCAATAGGTAACAATCTCCCCCAATTTATGCTTAATATAATGAAGCACAAATTCCATTCTCAATAATGCCAAAACCAATCTACAAAATGAACAAGGAGTAAAGCTTACTTCAGTATCTTCAGATAACTGACAGTTGTTTCCAGAAAGATTTTTAATCTTTCTTCCTCCTTGTCTCGTAAGACTTTAACAAGCTTTTTCTTCAACTCTCTCTTCTCTTCAATGTCTTCTCCAAGCTGATAGATGGCTGATCTCAACTTAGATATTGAGCTTTTGCTTATCTCAAGATCACCAATCAACATGTAGCTTAAACTGACATCTTCATGATCAGGACTGAAGGATAACTAAGGACTGTTGAGAAAAACTGGTAGCACTGCAGCTCCCTTTTTCATCTTCATTTCTTGACCAGTATAAGTTATGTACTCATGAACATAATCACCATTGTATTTATCATCTTTTGTCATGACTCTTCTTCTGATGACTTCAAGTATCACTGAAGACCAATTTCTGGTGACATCGTTCTTAACTCTAAGAAAATAGTGAATGTATTTCAATTCTGACACAGTCTTCATTAAGAGTTGTTGCAAAGTAAAACTCTTTACTTTATCATCCCTGAAAAAGTACAGAATCTCTTCTCTGACATCATTATCATTTATCTTTCTATAGACAATCTTCACAGCTTCAACTTTCTCAAGATGTGAAGGAGAAACTCTTTCACCAAGGTTCTCTGTCAGAGTATTTGTATCCAGCAGATCAGATTTTAGAATCTCCATATCAGAATGACCAATGCCTCCTCTGGTTCGAGATTTGACAAGTTTCAGTTTTTCATTGTATTCCACCCAAGTAGGTTTCTTGATAGACTTATCAATATCTTCCTGTTTTGAAATAGGATCTCTTAACCCTCCTGACACAAAATCAACATGCTTGAACCCTTTAGGATAATCAAATGTATAAATGTATTTCCATCTTCTATCCTTCTTGCTGAGAGGAGCATAACTTGTAGACAGATCATGAATCATCCCTTTTTTTTTATGCCATAGCTTCCTCTTTGATTTTAAAATCCTCTGCAAATATTCTTTGCATGCTTGATCAGCTTCCCTTCTATCAACCTTTTCTTTTTCATCTACCTCTGAAATATGAGGAGTGACTACTGGAGTAAGGGCTGACGTATTTAATGCTTCGATCACTTTTTCATCAGAATCAAAATCAGTTATCAGGTTCATAGCATCAGGATCTGCTTTTACCTCAGAATTTGTGTCTGTATCAGAAGTTATATTCTGATTTGCTGTATCAGCTTGATCAATGTCAGTGGATGATTTTTTCTTTCTTAGTATAATCAACATTTCTGACTTCTGAACTTCTTCATCTTCATCATGTCCTTGTACAGGAACATAACCTTCTCTGGATAGAAAATTCAGAAAAGTAGAGCTAAATGCAGTCACTTGACTTGATTTAGAAGTTCTTCCTCTTCCTCTAGCTCTTGTAGATCTTCCACCTCTTTTTCCTCTTCCTTTAGAAGTGTTAACTTCAGCTTCAATTTGAGCCATTAGCTCTTTTTGTTGCATAACTGCTTCTTCAGGTGTTAGATCAGGAAATTCTTCAGTTATATACCCAAGAGCACTCCTAGCATTCTTTTGCTCAAACCTCTTGTCTTTGTAGTAAAAAACAATCTCTTCACCTATTTCCTTATGCCTGTAAGGAAAGAATAATCCCTTAGCATATGCTAAATTAGAGATTATAACATCATCCTCAGGAACACCAGCAGCAGTCTTGTGCTCGACTTTGTGAGCAGCAGTAGACTTCCTTTGTCCTGAAGGATGAGTCTTCTTGGAATATTGAGGTTGTTGAGCAGTAGAAGCAATTTGAACAACTGTCACTGGATTCTTATTTTTATCACCATCATCATCAATATCTTTATCCTTTGTCTGAATAGAATCTGGTGTACATTTTTTAGCAACTATCTTCTCCCCCTTTTTGGCATCAGGATTTGAAAGAAGAGAAAACAGAGCATCCAGTTTGTCACCTATAGAAGAGACCTTATCTTCTAAGGAGGAAAGTTTAGAGGCCATGCTGTGTTGAGATTCAACAACATCAATGATAGTATTTTTCACACTTTTTAATGCAGCTGAGGTAGGTGTGTGAAGCAAAAATCCATCGATTTTCTCCTTGACATCAGCATGAGACTTCTTCATTTCATTAAGATCAGAGTGAATTCCTTTAACAGAAATAGTGGAGGCCTTAATATGCAACTTCAGATCAGGAGTTTGAATTTCATCATAGGAACGATGAATATGTTGCAGACCAACAGCAGATAAGATAGAAGTATTTGCAAGTTCCCATTCATAATCCCATTATGTCCGCCGAAAATGTTCAGCATCAGCATTGTAATAAGAAGGATTTTCATTGAATTGCGAAGAAGAACCAACATTGGACTTCTTAGATGCATCAATTGCAGACTTAAGCTGAGATGTATCAGAATCATCGTCATCACTGTCATTATCAGAATCAGACAGCCCATCAGAAGAATTTGCAGAATCAGGCAGAATTGCCTTGCCTTTATCCAAATTCTTTGCAAGAGATGCATGTCGCTGATGAGATCCTGAAACAGAAACATTATAACACCTAAATCTCTCTATTCTTTTCAAGTGATCTCATAACTTCTCACACAATAAATTACTTTTAAGAGTAATATTGTTCTCACAGAAGAAACTTTGTAAGTAAATAAAAACTTATAAGATTTTTGTCTCAAAACTACCTCTCCTTTTGCCAGTACAGGAGACTGCCACTCAAAAGTTTAATTTTCTCACATGATATTTTCACACAGTCTCACATAAAGGTTCAATCACACATTTAGCAAAGAAATAAGAGATGGTTGAGAAGAGTAGTATGCTTATCATATAAATAGAGGTAACCTCAAAGAAGAGACTATTTATAATCATACAAATATGAGAATATATGAGGAAGTTAGCAATACCTGAAGGTGAGTCCTCAAGTGGAAGTGAAGATAGTAGAGGAACAAACAGCACATCAGGATGCTTTTGCAAACTAGCAATCAGTGAGAATCATCAATAGTAGCTAGTTCAGTTGAAGGATGAGTCTGAGTACAAGCTGTTGTAACATCAGAATTTGTTCTGTCAAGAGAAGGTGAGAGACCAGCATCAGTACTTTAAACTGATGGTTCTTGTGGAGTCTGAGAAATGTGAGCTGCTTCAGCAGTGCTTGGTGAAGGTTCTTATGTGTTCTTCTCAAATATAGGATCATTTATGATTGCATCCATCTTTGATAGTATTTCCTGATGAGCTTGCTTTTCCTGTAGTAGTTGAACAGAGTCAGCAAGAAGATCACTCTGAGCAATATTGACAATGATATGTGCAACCTCGGTGTCTTCATCTTCCCTTTGAGAAGATGGTTCTTGTGTGACTGGATGTGTTGAAGTTGCTAAATCCCTTTGAGATTTAGTTTCTTATGTACTGACATCCTTGGTAAGAGGTTGAGTCTTCTTCTTCTTTCTAATATATCCAACTACTGCTTCACTTTTTTTTCAACTGGCTCTTTGCAGTTTTCTTGTGTGCAACAGTTGTTTCAATTACTGGAAGCTTGTCGAACAGAACACTAGCATCAGTAGTTGGCTCCTTGGTTCCAGTAGGGTCACTGGATTTCTTGATTTTTGACAGTGACCTTATTGGCATTTGATCATCGGAGTCAGAATTATCATGTATAATCAGTCTTCTTCTCTTGACTGGAAAGCAGTCTTCTTTCTTCCCTCTCTCACTCAGTGAGGTTTGTTTAGCTTTCTGTCCAGATATGACAGATTTCCTAGACAACATTTTCTTTATTACAACTGATGTCTTTTGAGAGACAGCAGAGGAGGCTAATTTGGAAGCTGGGTGTGTTTGCTGTTTGGAAGAAGAAGTGCTTGGGTTAGAAACAAGATGGGTGGTTTCTTGATTCTCAGCATCAGGAACTGTGACAGAGGTGCCAACATCAGGATTTACAGGCACTTGTGTAGGAGTAGGTCTATTTCTTAACAAAAATTCCCTAACCTCTCTAGTCAGAAAGGAAGGTCCTGAGAATTTATTCTTTTCATCCCTTTTAATGTGATCAGTGATTGCTTTTTCAGAAATTTGAAAAACAGGAAGTAATTCATCATCATCAAAAATAGCATTAGGGCATAGAAAATTGAAAATCAGTTGTAGAAATCTAATATACCATATTACTCCCGAGGTATCTGCTCTCCTAGAAATGATGAATTGTAGTATAGTATTACAATAATCAAAATTACCAGAGTAAAGAAGAGAGTACCCAATTTTCAGAGAAGTGGATGGAAGTGCATCAAAATTTTTTGTTTTGTTCAAGAAACACCTACTGATGCAATCAAAGAAAAAGTTCCATTCTCTTTTCAGTTTCGCCCTTGCCAGTTTTCCAATGGTTGTGATTTTTCCTTTATAGCCTGAAGTCCTCAGCCTATCAAACAGTTGCTCAATGGTATAGGTATCAGGAGCACCATCAAGGGAAGGCAATCTCAAGCTTGAAGCAGAACATCAGCATCAACCTCATACATGTGACCCTTATACTCAAAAGAAAAACCAGTATTTGTTGTATTAACCAAGGCTGTATTCCATACCTGTATGACACCTTGACAGGATTCGTAAGAGCATACTCAATTGGACATTGTAGTAGAAAATCCTGAATATCATGAAAAGATGATTATAGCTGCTGATGTGTAAGCAGAGCTAAGTAATTATTAGTACCAAATGTATTTCCATGAATGATTGTGGTTTGGCTAAAAAGTGGTGAAACTTCAGACGATGTCATGATGTGTATAGCTTGTGAGAGTGAATATAAGTGATATGTAAACAACGAAGCTATGTGTATGATGAATTTTGTCACAGAGGTTCTTATAAGTTATAGAGCTTTGCTACTCTGAAGTATGTATAACACATTCATATGAAGAAGGTAATGTAGTGAATTTGACTTTGGACAGGAAACAATTACCGAATAACAGAATTTGACGGTGGAGTAATTTGTGGAAGTAAAGACAAATTAGGTACACATATGTCGAGACACAACTGTAGATATTTGCTTATCAGATAATCCACCATTAATCATTAATTAAGTGAGACACTTAATTTTAGCAATAAACCTACTCAGAAATTATCTAATAATCTGAATTAGTAAATGCTGACCTGTCATCAATATTTGAGACTTCTTCTTTGTCAGGATTTGACAAAATCAGGATGTGGCGATTCGAATTCAATAGTTGTTTGTCAAAGCATCAGAAACTATTAGAAAACCACATTTTTAATCAAAACAATCATCAAAGTATACATTTTAAGTGGATGATGTAAAGATTAACAGGCTTCAAAGAACATTCACATGCATACTTGGAAAATAAGCATAGACTAAATCTTGCAATAAAAAGGAATTTCATTAATATATCAGGAGAGTACATTTCATGAAATTTGTAGATTACATGCAAAAAAAATACAAGATAGTCCTAGTCTAAGAAGAACTTCAACAGTCTTAATTGAAGAACTAAGGTTGTTGATGTTGATTAGTTCCTGCTACTATTTACAAATAGCACAACAAGACGGATGATTCGTTCTTGCTGACGAAGCGCTTCTCGCCGTGCTTCTTCCAAGCGATCGAGATGAAGATGATACTCCATCTCAAAGAACATGAGTTCTGTTGAGATCTCCTGTGGAATCGAGTTCCATACCTCATCAGGAATGGCAGTGATATGCCAGTCCTGCTGCCAATCAGTGCAGCTGAACTCTACGTTGAAGTTCTCAAAGTTCAGGAACATGTTGAAGAGAACCATTTTTGTAATAGAGAGAGAATAGTGAGAAATGAAAGAGAGAAAATCATTTTATGTGAAAATAGGAGATGATATGACTGGAGGACTAATGATGGTTAAATAACCATGGGAGAAAGAGGGAATATCAAGAGACCAGGGATTTGATTAATTTAAGAGTTAACTTAATGATGTAACCAAAAATCTTATTTATGCGTGTCTCCCTAGATCGACTAGTAATGACGACAATGATATATTTATTCATACATGCACATTTAGTAAATAAATTCACTTAATTCATCATGCATATAATAAAATACAAAAAAATTCCAGCAAAATATTGTCAATCATTATTTAGGACATATCAGTACTTGATCATTATTTATCAGAATCTGACCAAATAAGAATTAACAAGAAATTACTTGTCCCAACTAACCATTCCAAGCTCATTGACAAGCTTTGTAAATGTTGCTTCAGGTAATGGCTTTGTGAAGATATCAGTCAGCTGCTGATCAGTAGGAACAAAATGAAGCTCTATGGTTCTGTCCATAACATGCTCTCTTATGAAGTGATATCTGATACTGATATGTTTAGTAAGGGAGTGTTGTACAGTATTTCCTGTCATAGCAATAGCACTTTGATTATCACAATAAATAGGAATGTTTGAAAATGATAATCCATAGTCCATGAGCTGATTTCTCATCCATAATAGCTGAGTACAACAGCTTCCAGCTGTAATATATTTACCTTCAGCAGTTGAAGTAGAAATGGATTTCTGCTTCTTACTGAACCAGGAGACTAGCCTTCCTCCCAAAAACTGACAACTCCCAGAGGTGTTCTTCCTGTCTATTTTACATCCAGCAAAGTCAGCATCTGAATATCCACACAGTTCAAAATCAGCTTCTCTTGCATACCATAGATCAGGTGTTGTTGTGCGTTTTAGATATCTAAAGATTCTCTTAACTACAATAAGATGTGGCTCCCTAGGAATTTCCTGGAATATTGCACACAAACAAGTGGCAAACATAATATCTGGCCTACTGGCAGTTAGGTATAAAAGAGAACCAATTATACCTCTGTAGCCTGTAACATTAACTGTTGTACCTTCATTAGGATCAAGCTTTGTAGTAGTTTCCATAGGAGTACTTGCAGTTGCACTTTCTTGCATATAAACCTCTTTAGCAGATTCTTTGTGTACTTGGACTGATTATTATAAATGCCATTACCAGTCTGTTTAATTTGCAAGCCTAAGAAGTAGTTCATATCTCCCATCATACTCATTTGATATCTTGATTGCATCAACTTTGAAAACTTATCACACAATGTTTGAATAGTTGATCCAAAAATGATATCATCCACATAAATTTGAACTAAAAGCAAATCTTTACCTTTATTCAGATAAAATAAGGTTTTATCTATTGTACCTCTTTTGAATCCATTTTCAAGTAGAAACTGAGCAAGGGTTTCATACCATGCTCTAGGTGCTTGCTTTAGTCCATAGAGTGCTTTGTCAAGTCTGTAAACATAGTCAGAATGTTTAGGATCCATAAAACCTGATGGTTGTTCAACATAGACTTCTTATTCAAGTTCTCCATTGAGAAATGCACTCTTGACATCCATCTGGAAGACTTTGAACTTCTTGTAAGCAGCATATGCCAAGAAGATTCTGATTGCTTCCATCCTTGCAACGAGAGCAAATGTCTCATCATAGTCAATACCTTCATGTTGAGAATAATCTTTAGCCACCAATCTTGCCTTGTTTCCGATGATTGTTCCATCAGAATCTGTCTTATTTCTAAAGAACCATTTGGTGCCTACAATTAACCTGTTTTTAGGTCTAGGCACCAGCTTCCATACTTCTTTTCTTTCGAACTCATTTAATTCTTCTTGCATAGCCAGGACCCAATCTGCATCCTTGAGTGCATCTTCTACTTTATTTGGCTCTTCTTTGGAAAGTAGATTATGATATAAACATTCATTCTGAGTTGCACTTCTTGTCTTTACATCATCATCAGGATTTCCAATGATCAGATCAGGAGTGTGATCTTAGGTCCATTTTCTAGCACTGGGAAATGTTCTTCTGGAGCTAGATGCTCCCCCTGAATTGTATGCCTCATCAAATGCATTTGAGGCTCCCCCTGAATCTGTTGTGTTATATCCTGATGAGATATTGGGATTTGACTAATGTTCATCTGATGTTGAACCAACATTGGATTCTGATAGATTAGTTTGAGAAGAACCTTGAGATGATCCTTCAGTGTTAGTACCATCAGCTGACCCTTGCTGCTTGCTCCCCCTCAACATGTGCAGGTTCATTAGTACAATGATTATCTTCAGAATTTGAAGGAGTGTCAGGATTAGGATCATCAGGATTTGACAGTTCATTAGAGTTTGATCCAGATTCCAACAATGCATTTTCATTTATAAAGATTAGACTGTCATGAGTGTCTTCTTCAAAACCAGGAATTTTCTTATCATCAAAAGATACATTTATAGAGACAACTACAGTGTTTGTTCTCAGATTAAAAACTTTGTATGCTCTTGATTGTGAGTACCCAACAAAGATTCCTTCATCATCTTTTGATTCAAACTTTCCTAGCTGATCAGTATGAGTTCTTAAAATAAAACACTTACATCCAAATACATGAAGATGTTTGAGACTGGGCTTCTTTTCTTTCAGCATCTGATAAGGAGTGACACCATGTCTATTTATCAGAGTGATATTCTGAGTATAATATGTTGTGTTCACTGCTTCAGCCCAAAAGTAAGTGGGTAGTTTTGCTTCTTCTAGCAGAGTTCTGTCAGCTTCAATTAAGGTTATGTTCTTCCTCTCAACAACACCATTTTGTTGAGGTGTACCAGGAGCTAAGAATTGTTCTTCTATGCCTGTGTACTTGCAGAATTCCTCCATTTTTGAGTTCTTGAATTCAGTGCCATTATCACTTCTCAGAATTTTCACTTTATAAGTAGATCCATTTTCAATTTGCCTTATATGGTCCAGAAGAATTTCTGGAGTTTCTTCTTTCCTGTGTAGAAAATAAACCCAAGTATATCTAGTGAAATCATCAACAATTATGAGTGTGTACCCTTTCTTGTTGATGGACATTATATTTACTGGTCCAAAAAGATCCAGGTGCAGTATGTGATATGGCTCAGAGATAAATAATTTTGTTTTGCTTTTGAAAGATACTCTTCTTTATTTAGACTTTTGGAAAGCATCACAAAGACCATCACTTGAGTATAGCATATTTGGTAATCCTCTTACAAGCTCCTTCTTGGAAAGTTCATTGATTGAATTGAAGTTGAGATGTGAGAGCTTCTTATGCAATTTCCAGCTCTCATCTACTGATGCCTTATAGATAAGGCAGGTAGCTTCCTTTTCAAGACTTTCATGTAGCCTTGCTTCATATATGTTACCATGTCTGTATCCTTTCAAGATAATTTTCTTTGACTTGTTATGAACAACTTCACAGTGAGAGTCATAGAATACTACATGATAACCTTTTTCAGTGATTTAACTGATGCTCAGAAGATTATGCTTCAGTCCATCCACCAGAGCTACATTCTCTATTGCTACCTTTCCAATTATCAAGTTGCCATATCCCAGAGTATGTCCTATATTTCCATCTCCATAAGATACATCTGGGCCAGCCTTCTTCTCAAACTCTGACAGCAGGGATTTATTTCCTGTCATGTGTCCTAAACATCCACTATCCAAGACAAGTATATTTTTCTTATTACCCTGTAGTCAGAAGAATAATTAATTAGAAGGATTTTTAAGGACCCACACTTGTTGGGCCCTCTTTTTGGACAACTTAAGCCTTTGTGTGTCAGGTGTACTTCTAATAGTTTCTCCTTTGTCAGGATTTATCTTGTCAGTAGAAGATTTAGTAAAACTAAAAGGATTAAGCACACAAGCAACTTTATTAAATTTAGGCAAAGGTTCATAATAGTTGTGATACAGTTTATAATAGGAACTACAAGTATAAATCGAATGCCAACTACTACCATAATGAAAACAAGGATTTTGTGGTTTATAAAATACTGATCTACCCCTAACATCAGACTCAGGAATAGTAGTTTTCAATTACTTACTCCTCATGTAATCAATAGCAAGATGATTATTATTTCCACAGTTAAAACAAGTTTTTCTAGGAGCATTGGGAACAACCTTGTAATTTGAATCCTTAAAAAAACCTTGCTTACCATTTCTGTTTCTTTTAGAATTTTTTTCTTGAGGTTTGTCGGTAACTTCAGATAATTTCTTTTTCATTTGTTTCTTAACAGTCTTAATGGTTTCCTTGCTCTCCTTTCTTTGAGATTTATTAATTACCAATTTTTCTTGTGATACTGATGTTGAACCCTTTTCAAAGATGGATTTGGGTTCATGAGCTTCTGAAGAGATGAACTTAATAGGAGTCTTAAGGGAAATTTTATTTTCAGTGTCAACATCTTTAACTCCATCTTTATAGCCTAGGCATTCTTTCCAGTTTTTCTTTGAGATCATCTCATGAACCTTTTTTCCTGAATCAGTCCAGGCTTTAAGGGTTTTTCTCTCATTTTCTAGATCTTTTTCTAACATACTGTATCTAGTCTCAAGGATCTTTACTATATGTTTAGCTTTCTCACATTCTTTCTTCAAATGAATCTGATTTATTAAGTCAGACTCTAACTGTACATTCCTAGATTTCAAGATCTCAATTTCAGTTATAAGTCTATCATTTTCTAGAGTCTTATTCTTAAAATTATCATGCGGAGATTTAAGAATAAATTTCAACTCAGATATATCCTCATAATCAAAAGAGAAGAAAGAAGTTGGTACCTTTGACTCAGAGGAAGCAGGATCATCCGGGCTAGCCATCAGTGCATAGCATGTGTCTTCATTTTCAGAATCAGAGGAGTCCATCCAATTCTTGCTTGATGTGATCAGGGCTTTGTTCTTTCCTTTATCATGCTTTGTTTTCTTGCACTCTATAACAAAGTGACCAGGTTCATCATAGTTGTAGCACTTGACCTTTGTCCTATCTACCTTTCCAGCTTTAAATTCCTTTCCATCTTTTCTTCCAGTTGTCTTCCTTTCACCTCCAGTGAACTTCTTCCTGAAGTTTCTTATAACGACTCGTGTATTTTTCTTTTTATTCTAATATTTAAAAGTGTAATAAGGGTTTAAATAATTAAATAAATGTGCGTATTGATTTTGGCAGCAGTTACTGATTGTTATTTATTTATTTGTGATCTGTTGATATGTGAGATTGGATTGTGTGATTATTTATTGAGTTATACGATTTTATTTTGCTTGTAAAAGTGATTTTATTGCAGTTTTAATTCCATAAATATTTGGATTGTTTTTAAAATTGGTTTTATAATTTCAATAATTATTTTTAGGACTTTATAAAATTAAGAAATCAATATTTCATTAATTATTTATTTTTAAATGATTGTTTGATTGTGTTTATGTGTAAAATCCATATTTAATTCAGAAAATCTTCAAAAATCATGAAATTCATATTTCATCAAGTCGTATTATTCTGAGAATTTTAAAATTATTTTAGCAATTTTCGGGATTAGTCTCACCTGCACGTTACTTCGTTTATTTCGTTAAATGCGGGTATAGTTGTATTTCAAATACAGCTTAAAAATTTTAAAAATTTTATTTTAGCACCTTCAAATTATTTGTAATATTTTAAAATTATTTAGGGGTTTTTCTGATTAATTTTGTACGTGGGATAATCGGTAATACCGCGTATTAGAATCGAGCAGAGGGCTACCGGGAATAAATAAACACCACGTGTCCCTTATTTGGACACGCGGCTGTGCTGTAGAGAAGTGGGGGGGTGACTCATTTCTTTTTCTTCCCTGTGTATACTCGGCTGCACATCAATCTTTCTTCTCATCCTCTCTACTCTTCATCAATTCTTTCTCCATAAGAATAGATATATACACTTATATTTATATATATCCTCATGTTTCTTCCTCTTGGTGCTTCTGGTCACCGTTGTTTCCGTTTTCCGGCTTATTTCTGGTGAGCCGCCACTATTCTTCGGTTTGGCTTGGTTCTATCATTATTCCGTTGATATGCATATGTATATACTTGGGTATATGTGTGTGTGCTTTGTGCTCGATTGTGTGTGTGTCTCTGTGTGTGCAAGTGTGTGTTGGTTGTGTCCGTGTGTGTGTGCGGCGCGTCCGCGCGTGTTGTGGCTGTATGACCTTCATTTCAATCCTGTCCAGTTTTTGCAGATTATAAATTGAAGTATTGAAATAATAATTTTAATGATTTCTGCAGGATTTTATTCGAGTGATTTCATGAGATGAGTATTAATTACGTGCAGGAAATTGTTAATAATTAATCGGCGAAATTTTTGGTTGGAATCTGAGTTACCTGGTACCCCGAGAATTTTGCCGCCGTACCGCGATGACTCGTTACGAGCGGACGGTGGACGGTGATGACGATATTCTGAGTCCTATGTATTATAAATAAATAAAATGATTTGTATAAAAAAAATTCAAAAATAAATCGTATATTGGAATTGTACGTAAATAAATACGTGAATGTGAAATTGGTATTGGAATGAAAATTGGGGATTGTTGTGATTGATGACGTCGATTGTAATCGATGGGTAGTCTTATAAACAAAGGAGTTGCTGCCAAAATTTTCTAAAAATGTATTTGTAAATGTACATATTTATATTATACGTGTTACCCCTATTTGTGTTTGGATTACGTGATTACGTGACTATGTGTATAATAACTATACTAGTCGGGTTATCGAATTTGGGTTATTAGGAATTGAGGATATCAAGCATGTCGGTATAACTGATTAGGGTACTCTATATTTGTAGATCCCAGTCGAGTTTCCCCAGGACCGAAGTCGGCGTGAAAGCTACTTAGGGTTTTGTAAAGCATTCCAAGGCAAGTACCCCTGACCATTCTTTTATGGTTCAATACGTATGAATAGCTAAATATTTTATTCTCGTAATGGAACAGAAATGTTTTAAGTTACGTATCCCTTATAGTTATAAATCACTGTTTTCAAATTGTTTTGGGGAAAAGTAACTTCGAAAGGTACCTATCTCGAATGAAATGATTTGCGAAATGGATTTTATATGTGTGCTGGTAAAATGAATGGTTTTGAAATGAGATAGGTACAAGTGTTTGAAAACTGGATAAAATGATCAGATATGGGATACATAGGAGCCAGAGTAGGCCTATTGAGGTGGTGTAAAAGGCTAATTCGGTTGCGCGCACCCTATAACCGTTTAGTCCAGCAGGTAAGAGACCTAGCTAGTCTCCGAGTTCCGGAACAGGTAAATGGGATGGCAGTTAGAGCCGTCTGGTGTTGATAGCCTGATCAGCTGTCTTCACATATCCGTTACGTATCTGATTTGGATTTATGATTCCCGTAAGGGTATAAGTAGTTGATACAGCGGTTTTATAAATGTGAATAGCATGCTAAAATTAGACTCTGGTACTTACACAGCACACTACTATGTCATTTTGGTAAAGCATGCTAGTTAGTGATATCCGGTTATCTTCAATTTTCATTATATATTGTTGATATCATGATTACAGCTCTGTTCCTGCTATTGTTACATTACTGTTTTTATTACGTTATTTATATGTTGGTACTACTGAGTGATTATGCTCACCCTTGCAAACCGTTATGTATATCTCGCAGATGCTTAGAAGACCAGTCAGACATACCCGTGTTCCCGCCCCTTCAGGACCCGGCTCCTCTGAGGTAGTTTGTATCAGACCATGAGGTCTGATGAGTTGCTGAATAAAGTTAGAATGTGTTAGATGTTGAATAAATGGTTTGTAATAATGTGAGCCTGAATCATACTTGAACCTGGATCGGATCTTCGTTTGGGGGGTCAAGTTAGTATATTTTAGTAATAATCTTGTTGTTTATATTTTGGTAATTTATTTCGTGACGTAACTCCTGACCCCGGGGTTGAGGCCGTCACATTTCTGTTATTTTTAGACTTCCTGAATTACATCCTCCTGAAGCCCTTAACCAGCAATACGGTCGTTTGCATGACATCAGAATCTGTCATGTTCTCATCAGCTTCAGAATCAATATCATCATCAGCATTTGATGATGAATCATCAGTATCTGATTCTGGCAAACTGTTCTTCTTTCTTATAACTCCAATAGACTTTTCTTTAGAAGCTTTATCATTTACTTTCTAAGTAATAGATTTTCCTTTGTTGCTTTTCCTCTCCTTCCTTTGCTGGACTTCCAAATTATGAGTTCTCAGCATGCCATAGACTTCATCCAGAGTAATTATTTCCAAGTCATACTGATGTCGTATGATTTAAGTCTGAGTTTCCCATTCTTCACTCAAGGCTCTCAGGAACTTGGTGTTTAAATCCTCTCGATCATATACCTTTCCCACCAAAGACAGATTGTTGAGCAGGGTAAGAAATCTTTCATAGATGTCAATGAGACTTTCATCAGCCTTGGCCTCAAAGTGTTCATATTCTTGAATCAGAATAACCCTTTTGTTCTTCTTGATGGCCATGGTTCCTTGATATTGAGTTTCAAGAGCATCCCAGATCTCTTTGGCAATCTTGTAGGCTATAACCCTGTTTGACATCACAGAATCAGGACTATTATTCAAAATGTTTCTTACCTTTGCATCTTTCAGCACAGCTACTTTTTCTTCCGGTGTCCACTCACTCTTCTCCTTTAGCTGATAGTGTTCAGGAACAATAGGAGTTGAAGGCACCAGTTTTGTTGGCATGAAAGGTCCATCATTAATCACGTCGAGATAATCTGGATCTGTAGCTTCGAGCTGCATGAGCATCTTCACCTTCCATGTAGGATACTCAGTCTTTTTCTAAATAGGAATTTTAATACTTTCATACTTGTTCAGAGACATGTTTAGATCATTTCTAATTGTAAGTTTATCAGTGAGCTCTGATACTAATTGTTGTCCAGTGAAGATACAATTGTTTAAGGGGGGTTGGATACAATTATATAAATGTTTCGAACAAGTAATAAAATATAACAGCTTTTTATATATCTGATAAAAACTGTTACAAAACTCTCTCAAGAAATACTGATGTTCTTGAGAGCTGCTAGGTCGAATGATACTCGAGATCGATACAGTACGTGATGACCTAAACTGTGTTTATATACTACACAGCTACAATAAATCAATCTAAGATATGCATTATCAAAAGCTAACTGTAACTGATATATATCTTCAACTGAATAGATAAGGTCCTATAACTCAGACGTAAAAGATATCTGCTCCAAAATACAAGGAATGGAACAAATATTCTAAGCTAATTATCTTCATATATTGATGACATCCAAATGCTGATGATATGTCAAATCCTGACGACACATCAAATACTGATGATACCAAACAGCCAGATCCTGAGCTCCTTCTGATCATTGAGAATTCAATATGTAATAAAGCTGTTATACAGACATTCTTCTTGAGTTTCTTTCCTTGTTTGAACTCTAGAAGATGCATCACCAATAATGAGCTCATAAGGGCGATCTCTTGTCCATTTTTTCTACTGTGGTAGATTAGCTCTTGATGAAGAGGCCTCATTGTTGTCTTGATGTGTGACTGATTTTTGATTAAAAAAAACTCCCCCTGAGTTTATGGATCTTTGAATTAAAGATGGAGTTCTTTCTGTTAGTGATCTATCTTGACTCCCAGCTTCTCTCAATGTTCCGACGAATGATGCACTTTGTATCTCGACGATTGAAATTGATTGTCTACCGTTGAAATTGATTGTCTACCGATGGAGGAAACATTTTGCAACTCGACAGATGTTGAGTTATGTGCTTCATGAGTAGTAGATCTTTCCTCATTATTCTTAGTCATTGTTTCTTGATCACTTTCATCATCACTGTCATCACTACCATTTCAACATTATCAAATTTGAGACTCTCATGGAAATCTTCATCTTGCAGTCCTTCAATCTTTTTATCATCAAACACAACATGTACAGATTCCATTATAATGTTGGTTCTTAGATTGTAGACTCTATATGCTTTCCAACAGCATATCCAACAAAAATTCCTTCATCTGCCTTGGCATCAAACTTTCCATGTTGATCAGTTTGATTATTTAAGATATAGCATTTGCAGCCAAAGACATGTAAGAAATTTAGAGTTGGTTTCCCATTATTGAACAATTGGTAGGATGTCATGTACTTTGCTTGATTGATCAAAGAGATATTTTGAGTGTAGCATGCAGTATTCACAACTCCAGCCCAAAAGTATATTGGCAACTTTGATTCTTCCAGCATTGACCTTGCAGCTTCAATAAGGGAAATGTTCTTTCTTTCTACCACTCCATTTTGTTGAGGAGTTCTAGCTGCAGAAAACTCATGCATGATCCCATTCTTTTCACAAAATGGTCTCATCACAGAATTCTTGAACTCGGTTCCATTGTCACTCCTGATTCTTCTAACTTTGAAGTCAGGATGATTGTTAACTTGCCTTATGTGATTGATGATGATTTCACTAGCTTCATCTTTGGATTTCAGAAAGTATGTCCAGGAGAACTTTGAGAAATAATACACAATTACTAGGCAATATCTTTTCCTTGAAATAGAGAATACATTGACTGGTCTAAATAAATCCATGTGCAATAGTTGTAAAGGTTCTTCAATTATTGATTCAAGCTTCCTTTTGAATGATGCTTTAATCTGCTTTCCTTTGTGGCAGGCATCACACAATCCATCCTTTGAAAACTCCACTTGAGGAATGCCTCTAACCAGTTCTTTCTTGACTAACTCATTCATGGTCTTGAAGTTTAGATTGGATAGCTTCTTGTGCCATAGCCAACTTTCATCTTGACTTGCTTTACTGAGGAAGCAAGTTACAGATTCTGCATTTATTGAGTTGAATAAGCTAGATACACATTTCCTTTTCTTACTCCAGTAAGAACCACTTTGTTTCTTTCCTTATTTGTCACAACACAGGCTTCAGAGTTAAAGGTGACTGAGTTTCCCTTATCACAAAGTTGGCTGATACTCAACAGATTATGTTTGAGTCCATCCATTAGGGAAACCTCCTCAATGATAACACTGTCCTTTGAAATCAAGCCATATCCCACAGTATAACCTTTGCTATCATCTCCAAAGGTAATACTTGGGCCAGCTCTTTCCTTGAACTTAGTGAGCAGGGTAGAATCTCCAGTCATGTGCCTTGAGCAACCACTATCCAGATACCAAAGATTCTTTCTATTTCCCTTCACACATCAAAATCAAATCAAGTTAATTTTGGTACCCAAGTTTCCTTGGGTCCAGCCTTGTTAGCCTTTTTCTTTGGTTTCTTAGGTTTTATCTCATTTGACTTAGGAATCTCAGATTCATCCTTAGTCATTTGAGTTGGACCTTTGAAGTCAATCATTGAAACAGAATTCTCATGCACATTTTGGTTTACATGAAAAGGCATGCTATTTGAAAACATGTTATTCCAGTAAGGCATGCTAAATGGCATTTGTGGCATAATAAATGCAGCATAATAAGGATTAGGTGCAAATGGCATATTAGCAAATTTTGCATTCATATTCTGAGCAGACACAACATTCACAGGCATTGTAGTCATGGCATTCATGTTGTGAAAAGAAGAAGGTACATTCATGGAAGTAGGCATAGCCATCTTGCAATTAACAGACAAGTGATTAACACTACCACACTTAATACAGATTTTTCTAGGAGCATATTTATTAGGTATGTAGTTGTTATGCTTGTTAATTCCTACCTTCCCATTTCTACTGTTTTTCTTTTTAGCTTCTATTTTAACCTCAATCTTTTCAAGTCTGTTATTCAATTGCTTGATAGACATATGACCAACATTAGCTCTCTTTTCTTTTCTAACTTGGCTCGATTCTCCTCGAACAAAGTTCTTAGAAACTGATCCATACTTGTCATTAAGCTTGATTAACTGAGATTTGCTAACTGACTTGGTTTGACTCGACAGATGATCATATTTCTCATCCAACAGATGTTCCTCATCATCCATCGACTCAACATCAGTCGAGTTACCATCTCTCAGATTGGATTCCAGTTTCTCCTTACTCTTTTTCCAGGCTGCATCACAAAAAGATTCCATACCTTGAACTTTAGTAATCTGAGCATGAACATCTCTAGATGTTTTCCATGCTTTAATTACTTCATGTTCTCATTCAAACTGCTTTCTTAAAATCTCCTCTTTCCTTAAGGACTCAGTTAGTTCATCTTTAGCAATCTTGCATTCAATCCTCAATTTTTCAAATTTAATAAATTGAGACTCTAGCACACTATTCCTCTCACTTAAAAACAAATTGTTTTCTTTAATTTTAGCATTTTCCTTAAAGAGGGACTTGAGTGTAACACGCAGATGGTATAATTCAGTAGACATGTCATTGATTGCATCATTACACTCATCCTTAGTTAAATGTGCTAGGTTAGTTGCGATTACCCGATTTCTTGATAAACTTGTCTCTGTTTCATCTGACTTGGCCATTAGGGCTAGATTGACATAGCTAATTTCTTCATCTTCATCCAATCCATTTGCAGCCCAGTCATTCTCATGTGTAATGAAAGCCCTTTCCTTTTATTTGAGAAACTCAAAGTATTTTTTCTTATAATCAACAGGCTCGAACTTATTTTTGCTGGAATCTGACTTTTTACACTCATTAGCAAAATGACCAGCTAAGCCACATTTGAAACACTTTTATTTGGATTTATCCACCATGTTTCTATTTGGCTTAGCAGCTCCAAAGTTCTTCTTCAACTTGAGCTTGGAAAATCTTCTGGATAAAAATGCTAAATGCTCATCTATATCATCCATGTCATCTTGACTCAACTGTTCTTCATTTTCAGCTATCAGTCCTTTACCCTTGCTTTCACTGACCTTTGATGTAGACTCAACAGTTTCTACCTTCATCTCTTTCTCCTTCTCTAACTCATCAACCAGTGCTATGGACCCTCCTTTCTTCCTTCCTTTCTCCATCCTTTCATCTTGCTCTATTTCAAGCTCATAAGTTTTCAGGATGCCATACAGTCTCTCCAAGGTGAACTCCTTATAATACTGAGAATTTCTCAATAAGACTGTCATTGGCTTCCACTCTTTTGGGAGAGATCTAAAGAACTTGAGGTTGGAGTATTTTGTTTGATAGACCCTTCCATGCAGTTTTAGAGCATTTAGTAATTTCTGAAATCTATTGAAAATATCAGTGAGTTATTCACTATTTTCACAATGGAAGTGCTCATATTGCTGAATTAGGAGTTGTATCTTATTTTCCCTTACTTGCTCAGTACCATCACAAATGATCTGAATTATGTCCCAAACCTCTTTGGTTGTTTTACATTTAATGATGTTATCAACCATATCACCATCAACACCATTGAATAATATGTTCATGGCCTTCTTATCTTTCTTGACTTGCTCAATATTAGGATCTGACCATTCATGCCTAGGTTTTGGAAAAGATGGTTTATTGCCAGTTGCAACTCTCATAGGTACATGAGGACCTCTTTCTATGCAATTCACATAGGCCTCATCTTGAGAAAGAAGATGTAGATGCATCTTTACCTTCCAGTGGTGATAGTTGTCCTTGTCCAGAAAAGGAATTTTAACTCCAGCATCCTTCTTGTTCATCTTGTTGTTTGTTGATCTTTATACTCTTTGTACTTCAAGAGCTTGCTCTGATACCAATTGTTAATCCCTAACAATATAAAAAGAATTATAGAAGGGGGTTGAATGTAATTCTGGCTACTTTTTCGAATTTAAATAAGTTCTAACTTGATAAAGTATGGCAGTAATAAAAACAAAGGGTTTTAAAACTTTCTGGTGGATTAGAAAGTATCCACCAGAGATATATAAATATCAAATGAGAACTATAAAGTTACACTCTCGATGGATGTTTAGTTACCATCCGTCGGGACTATAAAGTTATCCGTCAGGATAGTAATAAAGCATCCGTCGAGAGCTACAATTACACTAATTCAAATCTACTAAGTTGTTTTGTTAATTTAATCATCAAATACATAACATATTCCTAACAGGTTCTTTATTTTGACGGTGCATCCAAGATAAAATCTAGTGGTGCAAGCCTAGTCCTGTAAAGCCCCGATGGGTTCATGATCGAGTACGCTTTGTAGTTGGAATGTCACGCCCCCAACTTAAACAGCAAATTAAATATAACTATTACAACATTTTAAAAGAAGAATACACAACCAACTCCAAGATCTTACAGTTTAGGGTTTGGAACAGCCCAACACTACCAACTATTACATCTGATTTTAAATACCGAGTCCTCACACAAACTACTATCACTTATTCAACCTGAGCTCGAACATAAGCAACAGCATCACAGGTCTTACGGGCAGTCTGCTTGAATCTAACCATAGCTGCTAGCTCTAATATCAGGGTAAAGCAAGAAGTGAGCCAAATGCTCAACAAGTGCTAACAGTACGATACAAAACATAAATCGAGATATTCATTAAAGAATGACAATGGAAAGACATAACTAATGATAACGAGGGATAAAACTATGAGTGATGGCATCATTTGCTTGTATCAAAACAATTTCAAAATCATATCTTAATCAAAATCATTTTATGACGCTACGGATTACAGCCGGTGATCAGCCGCGAAGTAATCCTGAACCTCGCTGGGTTCTAAAACATTAATGGGAATCCCTAGGCAACTTTTAAGCCTAATATAAGTGTGGAAAGGACTCGCGTCTCAGTCCAGATCCACCATTCAAAGAAAACATTTATCCCCCTTTGGGACTGAAAAACCCACATTTTATTTATTTCAAAAACTGATGCCGAATTATGACAAAATCTCCTTTTACAGTAAACATCTTTATCAAAGGATTATAGATCAACTCGAAACACAGGGAAATGGTGCTAACTCTCGCTATGAATCACAAAACTAAACTCTATTAGGGTAACTGAATGGTTTTTAGGTATCAATGTTTGGACAAGGGAATTTAGTGAGGCTATTGGATATCATGAAAGGAAGTGCCAAATTGGGCTTAAAGCAATGGTTTCTCATCAAGGTTCAAGTGCTGGATCATCAAGAATGTAAGCTTCATGAATACTAAGGGTGTTAAGGTATGAAGAAATGATTTTTAGCTCAGGATATATCAGAATTGACAAGCTTTAGGATAAGAAAGAGGGGTATCAATCAATTAGGGACAACTTTGATAAATATATGGCTTTCAGGTATCAAGGTAAGGTTCTATAGGGGTTCAAATATCAGGATGAGATATCATTACTTAGGAATCATTAGCATGGTAATCAAGAGGATCAACCGAGTGCTATAACAACTCTTTATTTTATCATGGCATTCGAATTACCTTAATATACTGTCATGACAAGACTTTTGAACTACTTGCAATACGTACTCGAGGGTTCATGGCATTTCTATATGATTCAAAGATAAACATAAGATACGCTTGATTCAAATATAACAACATGACTCAGGATAGTTGCAGCAATGTATGAACCATTAGCAGTAAATACGAAGGTCAAGTTGAATCACTTGCCTTGAGAAAGGCTGGTCTGGTCTGACTGGTAGGAGCAACTGGAGCTTCACTCGACTTTTATGGCAAGTTTTCCCTCGTCTCGAGATCCTACATAAATAATAATAATCCTCATTATAATATATTCATACCATCTTAACCTATTCACAACTCGAAATTAAACACGGATGGCACTTAAGCCTATATGCACTTAATTTATATTCACCTTTAAATTACAATTATACACACATAGCCACATATTCTCATATCATATATTAATACCAAATAACACCATATATACCATAATGCAACACTAGGCTTGGATGATCTCGACTCACAACTTAAGTCACTTGGTTGCTAAACTAGACAAGGTCTTCTAATTTTGGCTTCCTAACTCGATGTGCCTTTCCTAAACTATCCAAAACCTATTGACCCTCACTTGTGCCTTTTTCTCTACTGACCTTATACTATCTTACAACTATGGTGGTCGACCTAATACTCACTTCTAAGTGTTCTAAAACTATGTGATAAGTGAAAGTGCTCACTGGTGCAAATTTCAGAATGACAACTATGGTTTCTTGAGTGCATTAGACACTCTTAAACTACAATTTTTCCTTCAAAACTTTTACACAAGACTCTCCTGACCTAAGGGCATCTCACAAACTTTATGTGGCTCAAGGGCCTGGCTTGGGCCTTCTTGGGCCTAAGCTAAAAGTCCAAGATTCCCCTGTTTTTCTGGGCAGAAAATGCCCTGATTTGAATTAACTTGCGACACATGGTTATAACTCATATCATATGAACTATGGTTGGAAAAACTTCTCTGACACTCCCTCTAACTAAGGCCCAACAGGGCCTAATGAGGGCCTACCCATGACATGGTCAAATATCCCTATTTCTAAGTTGCAACAAAATTGTTCCCTGCTGGACAGATTTTGTTATTCTACTTGTGCTCCTAACCAAATGACATGCAAACCTCCAACCAACACCTAAAACCTTTTATATACTCCCAATACTAACTTCTGGTGGCTTGGGCCTCAAAGTGCACATCAATGACATGGTCAAAACTCACTCTAAACCTCAGGGTACTAAACTGATTTTCTGCAGAAACTAGAACTCTCATTTCTCCAAGGTTTTGACTTGACAAACTCAACTACCAACAACCCAATACTCAAACCAAGACTTGAACATGGTAATCTACTGGACTAACTCCCTTATTCTCAAAATAACCTTGGGTGAGATCATCCTTACCTAAGGTACAATTATGGCAAAACAAAAGAGATCACATTTCTCAACTCACCAATCATTAAGTTTTTGAAACAACAAGATATGCATTTTTATAAAAGATAACCACGAATTATTACCATGCAACAAGAAGCATAAATCAATATTAACACATTATTCCTACTAAAATTAAGGCTCACTAACAAAATCTTTCCAAATGATCAAAATCTTATAACATTCTAAGAGAAATCCACATACATGCATGTCTTCGGGTTTTTGCAAACCAAAACAACACATTTTCTACATATATTCTATCATAAAATTGACATGCAAGCCTAGCATAAGCTATACATAGATGATCACTTAGCATGCAGAGAGTTTATCAAATTTCCACCACAAAATTCAAGTCATTATCACATAAACATGCAAAAATTGAGTTAAGCAACAAGAATAGTCTTAAGGACCATTCATTCGGCTCCCATATGGTCATGGCCGAATGAAATGGATGGGAATGGCCATTTAATCATCAATAGTTTCCCTCTCAAGACTTGGCACTTCTCCATTCCTTGTAGTCCTCTCAAAAACAACCCTAAACTCACAAGAATCAAGGTTGTATTTTGAGTTTCACTAGAACCTTTACATGCAACCTTTAAACTTAAACTTTCTACTCAAAACTCTTTGAAATATGAGTGATCATTGTATGGGAAGTAACATTCACTTGTGTAAAGAGTGGAAGCTTGGTTGAGGAATGAAGAAAAATAGGGAGGGGGTGGTTCTCGGCTAAACCCGAGAGTGAGAGAGGGAGGGTGGAGAGTGAGGGAGGAGGAGGGAGAGGAGAATGAGTGTGGTGTGGGTGATGAGTGAAAATGATCATGTCTTTGCTTGTTTTATGGTTTTTGTATTGGCAAAAGTGAGTGGAATTAGGAATTGACATGATTAACCTTCCACTTGAACTTGGTTCAATTTGCATGCAAGGGTAAAGAAGGTATTTGGCTGGGAAATAAGAGTTAGTGGGGTGGTTATTGACTCTTTAGCCCTTTTGGAATGTATGGAAGGAATTTGCATGCAAGGATAACTATGTAATTTGCTAATTATATTTATAAAGATTTATTTTTATAAAATAAAACACAAGTTCAAAAATTATAAGATTTATACCATAAAATAACTTGGATTTTTAGAGACTTTATAAAATCATTTTCAAAATTTGTGAACAAAATACCTTTTAAAAGAAAATTTTTCCAAGGCTTAGAATATTCCTTATAAATCAAAAATAAAGAAATTAAATAAATTCTTGCTTTGAAAAATCATATACTACATAAAGCAAATTTATAATGCAGAAATTTTCACTCACACAAACGTACAATCATTGAATATATTTTCATTCGGCTTTAATATTATACCAAATCCACAAATAATATTACACGAAAATACCGGTTGTAACATCCTCTCCCCCTTAAGGGATTCTGTCCCCAGAATCTAAGAGAACAGATGAGGATACCGGGAACGCATAACAGACTCTAACTCCCAAGTCGATTCTTTGACCTTAAGGTTCCTCCAAAGCATTTTCACTAACTTTACTGACTTATTTCTAAGACTCTTTACTTGCCAGTCGAGTATTTTAACCGGTTGCTCCATAAATGACAGGTCTGCCTGAATTTCTACAGGTTCATATTCTATTACATGGCTAGCATCAGGATTGTACTTCTTAAGCAACGACACATGGAACACATTATGCACATGCTGATACTGAGGTGGTAAGGCCAACTCATAGGCCACCTTTCCCACTTGACTCAATATTTCAAAAGGACCTATGTATCTAGGTGCTAACTTCCCTTTCTTGCCAAATCTCATCAACCCTTTACTAGGTGATACCTTCAGTAACACAGCTTCACCAACTTGGTATCGAACATCCATACGCGCTTGATCCGCATACTTCCTCTGTCTATCTTGAGCAGCAAGCAACCTTTTCTGAATTAACTTGACTGTGTCATGAAACTGTTGTACCAATTCCGAGCCGAGAATTCTTCCTTCTCCTACTTCATCCCAACTTGTTGGTGATCTATATTTCCGCCCGTACAAAGCTTCGTATGGTGGCATGCCGATACTGGAATGATAGCTGTTGTTGTAAGAGAATTCAATCAACGGCAAATGGTCGTCCCAACTTCCTGCAAAATTGATTGCACAACTGCGCAACATGTCTTCAATTGTTTAGATTGTCCTTTCACTCTGGCCATCAGTCTGCGGGTGGTACGCCGTGCTGGTATTCAACTTTGTGCCCAGACATTCCTGAAATTGCTTCCAAAATCTCGAGTTAAATTGGGGATCTCTGTCTGAAACTATTGATACAGGTACTCCATGCCTTAGTACGATTTTGTGCACATACAGATGAACCAACTTGTCCAGTGATGACTTCTCGTTTATTGGAAGGAAATGCGCCGACTTCGTAAGACGATCAATTATAACCCATATTGCGTCATGCCCAGATTTCGTTCGCGGTAGTCCTACTATAAAGTCCATAGCGATATTTTCCCATTTCCATTCTGGAATCTTCAGGGGCTGAATTAATCCGCTTGGTCGTTGATGTTCTGCCTTCACTTTCTGACAAGTATAGCACTTCGCAACCCATTCTGTCGCGTCTCGCTTCATATTTGGCCACCAAAAGTTCTTCTTTAAGTCTCGATACATCTTGGTGCTTCCCGGGTTGATTGAAAATTTCAAATTGTGGGCTTCATGGAGGATCTCATTCTTTAATTCAGGTACATGAGGAATCCATATTCTGGATGAAAACCTTAGTATCCCTTGCTCATCCCTTTGAGTATTAATCTCCTCTCTAGATAACTGATTCTTCTCTTTCTCCATTACTTCTTCTTGACACTTCTTTATCTTTTCCACTAGTGTTGGCTGAAAAGTCATTGCGTGACAAACTTCCTCAACTTTTCCACAATCACAAAGTTCCAGTTCCAATCTCTCGATTTCTTCAGATAACTCTTTTGATGTTATCATCATATTCAGTCTCTCCTTCCTACTCAGAGCATCGGCCACTACATTCGCCTTTCCAGGATGGTAATTTATCGAACAGTCATAGTCCTTGATCAATTCCAGCCATCTCATTTGCCTCATATTAAGCTCTTTCTGAGTAAAAATGTACTTTAAACTCTTGTGATCCATGTAGATTTCACACTTCTCTCCGTAGAGGTAATGTCTCCAAATCTTAAGTGCGAATACTATGGCGGCTAGTTCCAAGTCATGCGTCGGGTACTTTAACTCATGCGGTTTCAACTGTCTTGACGCATAAGCGATCACTTTACTGTGTTGCATCAACACACAACCCAAACCCTTATGTGAAGCGTCGCTGAATATTACAAAGTTCCCTTGATCATCTGGTAGTACTAACACCGGAGCTGTTACCAAATTCTGCTTCAACTCTTGAAAGCTATCCTCACATTCTGCATTCCATTCAAACTTTTGATTCTTTCTGGTTAACTTGGTCAATGGCGTGGAGATTTTCGAAAAATCCTTGACAAATCTTCTGTAGTATCCTGCCAATTCTAGAAAACTTCGCACTTTCGTAGGAGTCTTTGGCCTCTCCCAACTCATAACTGCCTCAATCTTTGCCGGATCCACTTTAACTCCTTCATTTCCAATGACATGCCCCAAAAATTGAACTTCTTTTAACCAAAACTCACATTTGGTAAACTTGGCATAAAACTTCTCTTGCCGAAGTATCTCCAATGCTATCCAGAGGTGCTGCTTATGTTCTTCTTCCGACTTAGAATAAATAAGGATGTCATCAATGAATACCACAACAAATTTGTCCAAATACTTCTTAAATACTCGATTCATCAGATCCATAAATGTGGCCGGAGCATTAGTCAGTCCAAACGGCATTACTAGGAATTCATAATGCCCATATCTGGTCCTGAATGCGGTCTTGGGAATATCTTCTTCTTTGATCTTTAATTGATGGTATCCCAATCTCAAGTCTATCTTTGAAAAGCATTTTGCTCCCTTCAACTGGTCAAAAAGGTCATCTATTCTTGGTAGCGGGTAGCGGTTCTTGATCGTTACCTTATTCAACTCTCGATAGTCTATGCATAATCGCATACTCCCATCTTTCTTCTTTACAAACAGAACAGGTGCTCCCCATGGCGACGTACTTGGTCGTATCACTCCTTTATCCAACAATTCTTGTAGCTGGCTTGCCAACTCTTTCATTTCTGCTGGTGCCATCCTATATGGGGCCTTTGAAACTGGTTCCGTACCTGGAGCAAGGTTGATCTCGAACTCGATTTGTCGATCTGGTGGTAAGCCTGGTAGTTCGTCGGGAAACACATCCGGGAACTCGTTAACTACAGGGATATCTTCCATGCTGGGGCTGCCTTTTTCCGAATCCACTACATAAGCTAGGAACGACTAATAACCTTTTCTAAGTAGCTTCTTAGCCTGAACAATTGTAAGAAATAGTTGCTCTTGCCTCTGCCCCTTAAATACTACCTTCTCTCCACTCTTTGTCTTTAAATACACTTTCTTGGTCTTACAATTAATCTGAGCGCTATTCTCTCCTAACCAATCCATTCCTAAAATTATATCAAACTCTCCCAACTTGAAGAGTATCAAGTCGGCTGAAAACTTATACCCCGAAATATCAATCTCACACTTTGGACAAAATTGATTCACAGGAATCTTCTCTTGGTTCGCGATTACCATATTTACTACCTCACTCATAATCATTTTCTCACATTGAAGCTTATCAACAAAAGATTCTGATATGAAAGATCTTGTTGCTCTCGAATCAATCAATACTTTAGCTTTGACATTATTGAGTAAAAGTGTACCTGCTATCACTTCAGAATTCTGAACAGCATCCTTCATCTTCAAATCAAATGTCCTTGCTGTTGCTTGCGGGATTGGTGCGGGTGGTGGAGGTAATGCCAATACCTCAGCTGGCACGCTTGCACTGGTACTTGCCACGTTCATCAGAGCTTTGACTGGTCCGGTTGCCTTGCACTCCCTAGCTATATGTCCAGTCTTCCCACACTTGTAACACGTAACTCCTGGCTTCGGCATCTTGCACTCATTCGCCAAATGTCCCTTCTGATTGCAACTGTAGCATGTCATGCTCAGCTTATTACACACTCCGAGGTGCCTTATTCCGCAGTGCTTGCATTCTGGCCTCTGGAACCTGTTTTCTCCAACTTGCCCTTGGCTTGCCTGATTGTTCCCTTCGATTCTTGCCTTTTGCCCAAATTTCCTTTCTTTTGAAAATTTTCGCCCTTCTGGAAACCAATCCTCTTTACATTCCGATCTTGTGAACTTCCTGCTTCAGACTTTTCTCCATAAAATGGAACCTTCCTCTTCTTGTTATCCCTCTCTTTCCTTGACTGCATCCCATTATTCTCAATCAGAGCAGCTTTCTGTACTACTCCCGCATAAGTTTCAAGCTCAAACATAGCCACTCTATCTCTGATCCAAGGCTCCAATCCTTGCTGAAATTTCTTTGCTTTTTCCTCCTCAGTGCTGGTATACTTTGTCACAAACCTTGACAACTCAGTGAACTTCTTCTCATACTCCAATACAGTCATGTTCCCTTGCTTCAACTCAAGAAATTTTAGCTCCATCTGATTCTGCATGTACTTAGGGTAATACTTGTCCTGAAATAACTTCTTAAATCTCTCCCAAGAAACCTGCTGAGTGACTTCCATAGCTTTTACTGATTCCCACCGATAGATGACTTCTCCCTTCAAGAAGTAAGTAGCATGCGGCGTCTTCTGATCGTCTCCTAACTGTACCAACTCAAAAGCCCTTTTCATCTCCTTGATTCATGTGTTAGCTATCACTGGATCAGTGGTATCATGAAATGCAGGTGGATTCACATTCTAAAAAGCCTTGAAAGTGACAATTTGTCTAGGTGGTACTGGTGGTTCAGGTGGTTCGTGTGGCTCACGGTTATCTTGGTTTTCAATTCGTTGTTGAAGAGTTAGTTGTTGTTGAGCTATAGCATTGGTCTGCTGTTGCAAGGTTTCCAGTAGTCGAAGAATGTTTGGGTCTGTGGTGGATGTGGTTGTTGGGTTCTTCTTTTTTGGGAGGCATGATCCTGAAATAAGAGTTGTGTCAAAACAGATATGAATGATAAAATGATTCGAGGGTATCGCATGGCATTCTCATTTACATATGGGGTCAAGTTTCCAAATTAAGCAGATATGATGATAAAAACGTAAAATAACAGTTGAGAGCAAATGGAACAATAGCACATAATTATTGAAATTTTAAAGGTCACAATACATAGGATTAGGACAAAGTCTGATTCTAGGAATAACAGGCTTATTTAAAGGAAACAACGGAAATAACTGGGGGTTCCACAGAGTCTGATAGTACAACAACATGAAAGGTAAATGGAAAGAACTAAGGCTCCACTCCATCTGAACGGGGCTTGGTAGTCTTTTCCTCTCGAAGCGTCTTTATAATGCTCTGGAGCTCATCCGCCACCATCTGAATGACATACTGGCCGGTGCGGTCCCGGTGCGCTGGCATCTCCTCAAGCTTAGTGTTGACATACTGAACCAAGGTCTCAAGTCTCGCAGTCATCTGGTCCTTGGGCTTCCCTTCGTAGTTTCGGCTATCCGGATACACGTTCTTCAGTCGGTCTATCAGTCGGTCGTACTTGCCCTGAAGCATGTCGAACTCGCGCCTCAACTCAGCATACACTGTGAAAGCAATAGTGTCGTCCGACCCAGAGGATGGCGAGGAATGCGCCCTTTGCTGACAACCAATAAGAGGAGTATTAATAATAAATTTACTTATCCTACTCTCTCGCATATTATCTATAACCTACACACATATCCTATAACCTATTTGGGCTGTCCAGGGACTCTAAACCGTAGCTCTGATACCAAAACCTGTCACGCCCCCAACTTAAACAGCAAATTAAATATAACTATTACAACATTTTAAAAGAAGAATACACAACCAACTCCAAGATCTTACAGTTTAGGGTTTGGAACAGCCCAACACTACCAACTATTACATCTGATTTTAAATACCGAGTCCTCACACAAACTACTATCACTTATTCAACCTGAGCTCGAACATAAGTATCAGCATCACAGGTCTTACGGGCAGTCTGCTTGAATCTAACCATAGCTGCTAGCTGTAATATCAGGGTAAAGCAAGAAGTGAGCCAAATGCTCAACAAGTGCTAACAGTACGATACAAAACATAAATCGAGATATTCATTAAAGAATGACAATGGAAAGACATAACTAATGATAACGAGGGATAAAACTATGAGTGATGGCATCATTTGCTTGTATCAAAACAATTTCAAAATCATATCTTAATCAAAATCATTTTATGACGCTACGGATTACAGCCGGTGATCAGCCGCGAAGTAATCCCGAACCTCGTTGGGTTCTAAAACATTAATGGGAATCCCTAGGCAACTTTTAAGCCTAATATAAGTGTGGAAAGGACTCGCGTCTCAGTCCAGATCCACCTTTCAAAGAAAACATTTATCCCCCTTTGGGATTGAAAAACCCACATTTTATTTATTTCAAAAACTGATGCCGAATTATGACAAAATCTCCCTTTACAGTAAACATCTTTATCAAAGGATTATAGATCAACTCGAAACACAGGGAAATGGTGCTAACTCTCGCTATGAATCACAAAACTAAACTCTATTAGGGTAACTGAATGGTTTTCAGGTATCAAAGTTTGGACAAGGGAATTTAGTGAGGCTATTGGATATCATGAAAGGAAGTGCCAAATTGGGCTTAAAGCAATGGTTTCTCATCAAGATTCAAGTGCTGGATCATCAAGAATGTAAGCTTCATGAATACTAAGGGTGTTAAGGTATGAAGAAATGATTTTTAGCTCAGGATATATCAGAATTGACAAGCTTTAGGATAAGAAAGAGGGGTATCAATCAATTAAGGACAACTTTGATAAATATCTGGCTTTCAGGTATCCAGGTAAGGTTCTATAGGGGTTCAAATATCAGGATGAGATATTATTACTTAGGAATCATTAGCATGGTAATCAAGAGGATCAACCGAGTGCTATAACAACTCTTTATTTTATCATGGCATTCGAATTACCTTAATATACTGTAATGACAAGACTTTTGAACTACTTGCAATACGTACTCGAGGGTTCATGGCATTTCTATATGATTCAAAGATAAACATAAGATACGCTTGATTTAAACATAACAACATGACTCAGGATAGTAGCAGCAATGTATGAAACATTAGCAGTAAATACGAAGGTCAAGTTGAATCACTTGCCTTGAGAAAGGCTGGTCTAGTCTGACTGGTAGGAGCAACTGGAGCTTCACTTGACTTTTATGGAAAGTTTTCCCTCGTCTCGAGATCCTACATAAATAATAATAATCCTCATTATAATATATTCTTACCATCTTAACCTATTTACAACTCGAAATTAAATACGGATGGCACTTACGCCTATATGTACTTAATTTATATTCACCTTTAAATTACAATTATACACACATAGCCACATATTCTCATATCATATATTAATACCAAATAACACCATATATACCATAATGCAACACTAGGCTTGGATGATCTCGACTCACAACTTAAGTCACTTGGTTGTTAAACTAGACAAGGTCTTCTAATTTTGGCTTCCTAACTCGATGTGCCTTTCCTAAACTATCCAAAAACCTATTGACCCTCACTTGTGCCTTTTTCTCTACTGACCTTATAATATCTTAAAACTATGGTGGTCGACCTAATACTCACTTATAAGTGTTCTAAAACTATGTGATAAGTGAAAGTGCTCACTGGTACAAATTTCAGAATGACAACTATGGTTTCTTGAGTGCATTAGACACTCTTAAACTATAATTTTTCCTTCAAAACTTTTACACAAGACTCTCCTGACCTACGGGCATCTCACAAACTTGATGTGGCTCAATGGCCTGGCTAGGGCCTTCTTGGGCCTAAGCTAAAAGTCCAAGGTTCCCCTGTTTTTCTGGGCAGAAAACGCCCTGACTTGAATTAACTTGCGACACATGGTTCGAACTCATATCCTATGAACTATGGTTGTAAAAACTTCTCTGACACTCCCTCTAACTAAGGCCCAAGAGGTCCTAATGAGGGCCTACCCATGACATGGTCAAATCTCCCTATTTCTAAGTTGCAACAAAACTGTTCCCTGCTGGACAGATTTTGTTATTCTACTTGTGCACCTAACCAAATGACATGCAAACCTCCAACCAACACCTAAAACCTTTTATATACTCCCAATACTAACTTCTGGTGGCTTGGGCCTCAAAGTGCACATCAATGACATGGTCAAAACTCACTCTAAACCTCAGGGTACTAAACTGATTTTCTGCAGAAACTATAACTCTCATTTCTCCAAGGTTTTGACTTGACAAACTCAACTACCAACAACCCAATACTCAAACCAAGACTTGAACATGGCAATCTAATGAACTAACTCCCTTATTCTCAAAATAACCTTGGGTGAGATCATCTTTACCTAAGGTACAATTATGGCAAAACAAAAGAGATCACATTTCTAAACTCACCAATCATTAAGTTTTGAAATAACAAGATATGCATTTTTATAGAAGATAACCACGAATTATTACCATGCAACAAGAAGTATAAATCAATATTAACACATTATTCCTACTGAAATTAAGGCTCACTAACAAAATCTTTCCAAATGATCAAAATCTATAACATTCTAAGAGAAATCCACATGCATGCATGTCTTCGGGTTTTTGCAAACGAAAACAACACATTTTCTACATATATTCTATCATAAAATTGACATGAAAGCCTACCATAAGCTATACATAGATGATCACTTAGCATGCAAAGAGTTTTATCAAATTTTCACCATAAAATTCAAGTCATTATCACATAAACATGCAAAAATTGAGTTAAGCAACATGAATAGTCTTAAGGACCATTCATTCGGCTCCCATATGGTCATGGCCGAATGAAATGGATGGAAATGTCCATTTAATCATCAAGAGTTTCCCTCTCAAGACTTGGAACTTCTCCATTCCTTGTAGTCCTCTCAAAAACAACCCTAAACTCACAAGAATCAAGGTTGTATTTTGAGTTTCACTAGAACCTTTACATGCAACCTTTAAACTTAAACTTTCTACTCAAAACTCTTTGAAATATGAGTGATCATGGTATGGGAAGTAACATTTACTTGTGTAAAGAGTGGAAGCTTGATTGAGGAATGAAGAAAAATGGGGAGGGGGTGGTTCTCGGCTAAACCCGAGAGTGAGAGAGGGAGGGTCGAGAGTGAGGGAGGAGGAGGGAGATAAGAATGAGTGTGGTGTGGGTGATGAGTGAAAATGATCATGTCTTTGCTTGTTTTATGGTTTTTGTATTGGCAAAAGTGAGTGGAATTAGGAATTGACATGATTAACCTTCCACTTGAACTTGGTTCAATTTGCATGCAAGGGTAAAGAAGGTATTTGGCTAGGAAATAAGAGTTAGTAGGGTGGTTATTGACTCTTTAGCCCTTTTGGAATGTATGGAAGGAATTTGCATGCAAGGATAACTATGTAATTTGCTAATTATATTTATAAAGATTTATTTTTATAAAATAAAATACAAGTTCAAAAATTATAAGATTTATACCATAAAATAACTTGGATTTTTAGAGACTTTATAAAATCATTTTCAAAATTTGTGAACAAAATACCTTTTAAAAGAAAATTTTTCCAAGGCTTAGAATATTCCTTATAAATCAAAAATAAAGAAATTAAATAAATTCTTGCTTTGAAAAATCATATACTACATAAAGCAAATTTATAATGCAGAAATTTTCACTCACACAAACGTACAATCATTGAATATATTTTCATTCGGCTTTAATATTATACCAAATCCACAAATAATATTACATGAAAATACCGGTTATAACATCCTCTCCCCCTTAAGGGATTCTGTCCCCAGAATCTAAGAGAACAAATGAGGATACCGGGAACGCATAACAGACTCTAACTCCCAAGTCGATTCTTCGACCTTAGGGTTCCTCCAAAGCACTTTCACTAACTTTACTGACTTATTTCTAAGACTCTTTACTTGCCAGTCGAGTATTTTAACCGGTTGCTCCATAAATGACAGGTCTGCCTGAATTTCTACAGGTTCATATTTTATTATATGGCTAGCGTCAGGATTGTACTTCTTAAGCAACGACACATGGAACACATTATGCACATGTTGATACTGAGGTGGTAAGGCCAACTCATAGGCCACCTTTCCCACTTGACTCAATATTTTAAAAGGACCTATGTATCTAGGTGCTAACTTCCCTTTCTTGCCAAATCTCATCAACCCTTTACTAGGTGATACCTTCAGCAACACAGCTTCACCAACTTGGTATCGAACATCCTTACGCGCTGGATCCGCATACTTCCTCTGTCTATCTTGAGCAGCAAGCAACCTTTTCCGAATTAACTTGACTGTGTCATGCAACTGTTGTACCAATTCCGAGCCGAGAATTCTTCCTTCTCCTACTTCATCCCAACTTGTTGGTGATCTACATTTTCACCCGTACAAAGCTTCGTATGGTGGCATGCCGATACTGGAATGATAGCTGTTGTTGTAAGAGAATTCAATCAACGGCAAATGGTCGTCCCAACTTCCTGCAAAATCGATTGCACAAACTGCGCAACATGTCTTCAATTATTTGGATTGTCCTTTCACTCTGGCCATCAGTCTGCGGGTGGTACGCCGTGCTCATATTCAACTTTGTGCCCAGACATTCCTGAAATTGCTTTCAAAATCTCGAGTTAAATCGGGGATCTCTGTCTGAAACTATTGATACAGGTACTCCATGCCTTATTACAATTTCGCGCACATACAGATGAACCAACTTGTCCAGTGACGACTTCTCGTTTATTGGAAGGAAATGCGCCGACTTCGTAAGACGATTAATTATAACCCATATTGCGTCATGCCCGGATTTTGTTTACGGTGAAAGGAATATGTCCTAAGTCTAATCATGTATTAGGATTTAGGAATAACTTTTTGTGTAATCTGTTTTAATTTCATTGATTTTAATAAAAGACTTGTTTTGTTTTTATTACGGGCTCTATCTATTTAAGTGTTTAAATAAGATATACCATAGTTTAGAGTAAAGCTTTTTATGGATTATGATGAGATCATAATAGTGAGACCTAAAAGATGATAACTCTAAACTAAAATAGTTCCTGATCATAGGATTACTAACTGCTAATTAATAATCCGTAAAGATCGGTACATACTATGCTTGCTTCATTATGAAGGATGTCTGTTCTCATAGATATTTGTGTGGTGACACTATAGCTAGTATGTAGGTGCTTATTATAGAATAAGTTCACTGAACATGACTCGCACAGCTGAACAACTGATGGAGTTCACTCACGTGTCAGCAGTTGTTCACATAGTGATCTTGTGTACACTGAACTATGCTTTGGTTTAGTTCTTAGTCTCCAGGGACAATTATTAGGGCTCTACTGGGTATAGGAATTTGTACATGAAGATATTGTATGATCGATAAAGGATCTACCCCTTCCAGTGAAGGAAGCGAATGTTCAAGGCTGATCCACTTATGCTAGTTCAGGAATCTCTGGCCAGAGTGAATGAAATTAGAAAGGAGTTTTTAATTTGCATAGAACTAAGCATAGTAAATGGTAAGCAAGTGATTAAATTAGATAGGCTTGACATGAGATCCATGCCTTGTATTTAATCGGGACATTGTAGGGTAGAAGGAGTTTATTGTACGGTAACTATTCACTGAATAGGTTCTTGGTATTCTAAGCAGTGAATTCATATTATTCGGATTATCGCGATATGCTGAGAAGTATCCCTCACGATGTAGAATAAATGTGATTAATTAATTAATCATATTTAATAAATTAGAGAATTTATATAAATAATGATAAAATAGTTTTATTATTATTTATTTCTACTACCGGCTTAATATTGAACCTACAGGGTCACACCATAAAAAGAGAATGATTTAATGGTGGAGGAATTAATTAATAATGGCTGATAATTATTTATTTATGAAATAAATAATTAATTGACAAATTTAATAATTGATTAAATGAGATTTAATTGATTATAAATTAATTAAGAAAAGTTCTTAATATTATTAATTAAAGGATTTAATTTTGAAAATTAAATCAAGAGAGATAATTATTTCTAAAGTGTTTAGAAAAAGGATTAATAATTAAAAGGTGTTTTAATTATTAATGAGAATAATAAATGGGATAATAATAATACTATTTATGGGAAAATTTCAGCTGAAAATTTTGCCTATAAATATACTATTATAGACCCTATTTTCATTCGAACCCCAAAACCCAAAAAGTTTGGAAAACCCAATTCTCTCCACCTCCTTCCTCCTCCTTAACATCGTTTTCTTGGTGGATACCGATGGAGTGCTTCACACTTGAGGAGCAACTGCTAAGGATCTCTGATCGTTGTCTCCGAATTATTTTAAAGGTTAGATTCGATCCCTATATTTTTACCACGATTTATATGCTTTTATTTGGATTTTGTATGTGTAAAAGTGTTTTACCATGCCCCCGCTGCGATTAAAATCCAACAATGGTATCAGAGCTAGGTTGTATGCATATAGATCTGTGGTAAAAATTTTAGAATTTTATGTGCTTGTATGAATTAATTATGATTTTTACAAGTTATATCATGGATTAATTTTGTCTGATGAGAAATCGTTTCTCAGAATATTTTTGAATGTTGATCTGGGTTCTACAAGTGTTGTAGATCGTCTGGGTATTTTTTTCATAATTTTATGATGTATAGATCTTTTATTATGAATTTTTGAAGTTCTTGTAATTAAATTCGTAATTAAATAAATCAAATATATATATGAATTGTAAGTATGTTTATATATTTGTATATCTACTGTTGTTGTCTGTTGATTGCTGTTGCACGGCGATCGAGTAAAGACAGACACAGAAGAAGACAGATCAGGCACGACAGAACTGTCAGGTGCGCGCAGAGCACGCAGAAGGGGGGTGTCGCGCATTCCGGGAATGCGTTACACCCTGTGGCGCATTCACGGAATGCGTTACACCTTTTAATTGGTTAAAAGGGTTGTAACGCATCACCGGAATGCGTTACAGGGCTTGTAACGCGTTCCTGTAATGCGTTACAGCCCGACTGTCCACATTAAATTTGATTTTCTGGGAGTTTCGTAACTCCGTTTTCGGCGTGCAATATACCGTTGGATTCCTTTTTCCGAGACGGATCTAATGGAGTGATCAATTTTAGTTTATATAAAAGTTTTGAACTGTTTATATTTCCGGAAGTGTTTTAAAGCTGTTTTTAACTGTTTTAACTGCTTATAAATGCTTAATGTGATACATAGAGATGTATAATGCTTAGACTAATGTGCTAGATGATATAAAATGCCTACCTTGATGTTTATTCATGTTTATATATGTGATATATGCTTAGTTTATCATGCGATGATAGATTTAGGTGAACTTAAATGAACATAAGGCGTTTGTTAGACAACCTAGTATAGTGAAATTGTTTCATAACCTTAATAATAATATTATGAATACAATCATGAGATTCTTCTGTTTATGAAACATGTAATTGAATATGAATTTTCGATATGAGAGAAAGGATGATTCTGTCAACAACAGATTTCTATCTGTAAGAAAGGGTTATTAAGTGACGCCTCTTAACAATGCTCCACCCGATCTGGGAATCATCTGATTATTGATTATTGATTTAAAATATTTAATTTAAAATGAAGAATCTCTTTATAATATGATTATGATTGTAACGTAATATAATCCCTCTAAAATTAAATAATATCAAGTAGTAATTGTCCAATGACACAACGGGCTTGTGTCGGTCATAGCCTTCCAACATGATAGAAAGTAGTTCTTATTTTTAAATCATTGTCGTTTCGTGCCACAGCCGAGGGCTTTCATTTCAAAATAAGAAATACTTGTCTATTACATAGAGATGTGTACATTGAATAAGAATCTAAAGGTCGTTACGTGCCACAGCCGTGGGCCTTTGGGGACTGATTCAATTGTACGGAATGTTGGGTTAGACTTGACTTAGAATATTGAGTTTGTCGTGCCACAGCCATGACTCAATTATTCAAGAGGCTAAAGTTTGATTAGGGAATAACATTATATGTAATTGACAAGAGTTGTCTGCCTATTGAACATTACATGGCGTTTCGTGCCACAGCCGGGGTTGTGTAATGGAATGTAGGATCCCTATTCCCACTAGCATTATGAATGCTTAATTTTTCACGTAGGGGGTTGAATAAATTAGATAAACTAGTGGGAGCCACTTATGAATAAAGACCCGATTCATATAGTGTTTTAAAATGAAATCGAATTTTTGCTAAGTGTTGTTATGTGTTTATCATTTACAGATTTACTTTGTACGTTATGTCTTCTGCACTATCACTCAGGAGCATACTAGATGCTCACAAATTGACTAGTCCTAATTATGCTGACTGGCTTCGAAACTTGAGAATTGTTCTCAGGATTGAGAAGCTGGAATACGTGATTGACTCACCTAAGCCTACTGAACCTGCTAGTGATGCACATAATGATGAACATGTTATGTATCGTAAGTGGATAGATGATGCAAATGTTGCACAATGCATCATGCTGGCTTCCATGAACATTGAGCTACAGAAGCAACATGAGCATATGGATGCTCACACTATCCTAATGCATCTACAAGAGTTGTATGATGTGGCGGGGAGGATAGCTCGATATGAGATATCGAAGGAGTTGTTCGGTTATAGAATGTCTGAGGGATCATCTGTGAATGACCATGTACTTAAGATGATCAATTTGATTGAACGTCTTGGACAACTTGGTTTTGCCATGGATGGGGAGCTGAGCCAAGACTTGGTCTTGCAATCGCTTCCGAGTTCATTCTCGCAGTTTGTTGTGAACTTTCATATGAATAAGTTGGATGTCAGCCTGCCTGAACTCCACAACATGTTGAAGACTGCGGAATCGAATTTTCCCCCTAAGAAGAGTTCTGTTCTTCTAATTGGTGAAGGTTCCAATCCTAAGAAAAGGAAGAGGAACTCTTCCAAGAAGAAGAAAGTAGGTGAGAAAACGCCGGTTTCACCAAAAGCTGAAGACCTCAAGAGCAAAGTTGTTTGCTTTCACTGTAACAAGGTGGGGCACTGGAAGAGAAACTGCAAGGTTTACCTTGCAGAATTGAAGAAGAAGAAGGGTAGTGAGACTACCGCTTCTGATTCAGGTATGTTCATGATAGAAGTGAATATGTCATTAAATCAAATTTCTACTTGGGTATTAGATACCGCCTGTGGTTCTCAAATCTGCAATTTGTTGCAGGGACCAAGGAGAAGTAGGACTCTTGAGGAAGAGGAGGTGATTCTACTGATAGGAAATGGAGCAAGAGTTGCTGCTGAAGATGTAGAATCATTTCATTTACATATGCCTATGGGCAAGACTATTGTTTTAAATAATTGTTATTTTGTTCCCTCGATTGTGAGGAATATTATTCCCATGTTAGACTTGGCTGGATTTTCATTTATTATTGAGAATAATGAATGTTCTATTCTTAGAGATAATATTCTTTATGGACGTGGTACTTTAAATAATGGTCTATATAAATGTGACATAATTTACTTCAGATTGAACAAACTAATAAAAGAAAAGGGATGATGAAAATCTCACTTCATTGTGGCACTGCAGTCTCCATTTAGTAGACATGGAGAGAGGGATGCAAATTTGCTAGGAATGGTACACACAGATGTATGTGGACCAATGTCTACGCAAGCCATGGGTGGATTTTCATACTTCATTACTTTCATAGATGATAGATCTGGATTCGGATATGTGTTTGATGAAACACAAGTCTGAGGCCTTTGAAAAGTTCAAAGAATATAAGTATGAAGTGGAGAAACAACCAAACATAGTATTATAACTCTTCAATCAGATCAAGGTGGTGAATACTTTAATGGAGTGTTTCTAGATTATCTCAAAGTAAATGGTATAGTCTCCCAGTGGACTCCTCCAGATTGGTATCTGAAAGGAGAAATCGAACTTTGTTAGACATAGTTCGGTCCATGATGAGCTATGCAAATCTTCCAGTATTCCTATGGGGTTATGCATTGGAAACCTCAGCATATTTACTGAATAAGGTGCCTTCCAAATCTGTTCCTCAAACTCCGTATGAGATATGGAAAGAAAGGAAACCGAGTCTTAAACACGTTAAGATTTGGGGATGTCCAGCTTATGTCAAGAAAGTTGACCCAGATAAGCTGGAATATCGATCCGTAAAATGTAGTTTTGTGGGATATCCTAAAGAGATTTTAGGGTATTAATTTTATACCAATCATCGGGTGTTTGTCTCCAAACATGCTACCTTCTTGGAAAAGGAGTTTATCCTTGAAGGAAACAGTGGGAGCAAAATTGAACTTGATGAAGTTCAAGAAGCACAAACTACTACGGATCAAGTGGAAACACCTGTTCTGACTGAACAACCTTTTGTGGAACAGCCCATTCATAGATCAGGGAGAGTGTCTCGCCAACCTGAGAGGTAATATGGCCTTGTCATTGAGAATGACAATGAGTTGTCGATCATTGATGATGACGACCCTGTAACCTATAATGAGGCTATGAGTAGTGTTGACTCGGAGAAATGGCATAGTGCCATGAAATCCGGAATGGAATCTATGTATACGGTATACAAAAGATAGATTATAGCAGATGGCCAGGTGGAGACCTTTAAGGCCAGGCTTTTGGCAAAAGAATTCAAACAAAGGCAATGGATTGACTTTGATGAAACTTTTTACCTATAGCCCTGTTAAAATCAGTTCGGATTTTGCTTGCGATTGCTGCTTACTACGACTATGAGAGCCAGATGGTTTTCTTTCCAAGGGAAATGAAAGCCTAGTGTGTAAGCTACTGCGAACCATATGTGTAATATCTGGGATATATCGTGTAATTATTTTTGCTATTATATAATTATTATGTGTGTTCAGTATCCATTCTATGAGCTAATTGTTAAGTGTTATATGTACTTGAATATTCAAAAATAATATTAATTGAGTATTTTAATTTTTATATGTCCAAAATAAAATATAGATAATTGTCATATCTTTCTAATTATTTTTATGTTGGTTTATGGATTTATAAGAATCATATGAAATTTCTAAAATCTTTTTCAGGGTAATTAAAATCTATTTTATAAAAACGAGAACCAACCGACGTCAACCGTTGTTACGTTTTTGGAACCCGAAACTCTTTCGAAAACTCCTTCCTAACCTAATTGTAATATTCCGAGCATATTCCATGTTTCGACTTTTTCGATCCGGCTTACGGTTTGTCTTGCGCGGGTCCCGGCGCAACATTTTGGATACAATATTTGTTTCGGTAAATCAATAAAACCCGTATTTTCGATAAACGGGAGCTTTTTATTAAACTATCCCAATTATCACTTCGTAATACGTGTAACCAGGCGCTGAGACCAAGACCGTAGTACAAATTGTACTGATTTCGATAATTATCCCGAAAACCGATACCGTTTGGATCAGTTTTTACAAATAAACGTACCATTTTATATCCGGAATGATCCAACGGGATACAAATTTTCCATAATTATAAATAGTCTTTTACCGTATTTTATTTCATATCAAAATCATTTGCAGATAGTTAATTATATAATTTTCAGAGAAAAGCCTAATTTCTTAAAACTGTTCTAAGAATCAAACAGCAAAACGAAGGCGTTACCGATCTCTGTTTTCAAAGCTTGAGTAACCAAAACGAAGGATTTGAGGTGTTCTATCAGATTCTGAGCTTTGTTTCACTGCAGAAATCAAGGTTATTTTTCTAAAAATTTATTTATTTTCGAATTTATTTTATTAAAAATATGAATTTTTGTTCGGATGATTGTTTGTATGATTTGATGATTGCATGTTGTAGAGCTTGTTTTCCTGATGATTTTCATATGTCATACGTCTGATTTGGAGTTCAATAACATGTTCAAATTTGAGTTTGATTTTCGAATTTCAAAATTAGGGTTTATAACCCGTATGAATGTTCTTAATTGAAATTTGGGGGTTTCTTATTCTGTGATATATTGATGTTGTGTTATAGTGGGTTGTGTTCTCTGTGAAATTTGCAATCTAGTCGTATAAGTTTCATAAACCAACGAGGTCTGTAGAGAAGGGAGTTGTGTTTTGAAGTTTTCCGATGTTCGCCGGAAACTGGAAAACTTCACGGCCAAATTCCGGCCAACTCAGGGATTGTTAGGTTGTTTTGATTGCATGATTGTATTCCTGGTAATTTGTAGATGTGATCTGGAGCTTGTGGTAAGATGAGGAGGTCGGAATCGTGTTCTCCGGCGAACCCGACTGTTTTCCGGCGACGGGTTGTAAAATTGCAGTTTGGTCCCTGGACTTTTGGGGACGATACAGTTAGGTCCCTGAAGTTTCCAGACTTTGCAAATTTAGGATTCCTGTTTATAAAATGTTTAAAAATCATATTTCCTATTTATTTTTATTATAAAAATTCGTTTTTAATTTTTGAAAATTCTAAAAATTATTATTTTAATTCTGAAAATTATTTTTAATTAACAAATAAATCTAAATTAATTAGTTAATTAATTTCAGTTAATTTATAATTGATTAATTGGTCAATTAATTCAAAAATTAATTGATTAATTGATTTAATTAATTATTAATTGATTTTAATTAGTTATTTAATTAGATTTAATTATTTAAAAATGATTTAAAAATTCTGAAAAATAGTTTCGAGCTTTAAAATATTATTCTAAATTATTTCCAAGGCTCGATAATTATTCTAAAATTATTTCGGAGCCAGAATGGGCCAACCGAACCCTGTTTATTAACCCGAAATTGATCCAACGACCCGTTTTAATTCCGAAAAATGTTTTAAAAATCATTTTAAATACCAGAAAGCCTATTTATGACCCGAGACTTCTTTATAAATAATATATCATTGATTACGTGATGTATTATGTGCTATATGTGACTTGTTAATTGACTATCGGTCTATATATTCGGTGTTTACTTGATTATTACATAACTTTCAATCCGTTAATCGGATTTGGGTAAAACGAAGGGTAGATAAAAGTATGTGTTGAATAGAATTCCATGAGTAAATTATTGATAGATGCTTATAATATGTGAGCAGAAGAGGCAAGACGTAGGAAAGGGAAACAGGTAGTTGAGGAGTAAAACGGTTGTGATTGGAAGCGAATGCAGTGTAGTAAGCTAATACCAGGCAAGTGTTCTGAACTTTCTCGAGATATTGTAGTACTTGATAATCCTGTGATATTGCAAGTGCTTTGAAGCACAGAAACCTAAATCCTGATTTCAGTTATTGTACTTGAGCCATGAATCATATTCTTTCTAATCCATTGATTATTGTATACCCAAACAAGAACCACAAATCTACGATACTACTCTACAACTACATACAAATTAAATACCAAACACTAAAATGAACTATTATATACTCAACCCATGGTATCTTATACTTTGAAAGATCGAATCCTTGAAACCTTGAAACGTTGATTCCTTTGTTATCCAATTCTTTCATTACCCAACATCCAAGCTTTTAAATTGCCTTATTGATCCTTACAAGGATTGAAACCCTTTCATTGTTAAACATTTATTGTTGTTAATAATTTCGGTTATTGTTTACTATTGCATATTCTGTTATTATGTTAGAATTGGATTGTTTTTATAAAATTATGGACCAGATTCGTGGTCAGACCATATAATGGTCAAGTTAGGCCAATGTGTGCCTTGGATCCAGTAGTTAGAGCAATGTTGTGTGCCTTGCTCGGGGTTAGTGCGTGACTGATCAGCAGCCTAACCTTGGTTTTTAAATTAAAAGTATAATATCCAATTCTAAATCATAATCCATTGTTCACTTGATATCATAAACATATTCACCTGATGATCATTATTCTCAGTTTTGTCATTGTGACTTGCTGAGCTAGTTAGCACATTCGTGCGATGTTGTTTATATTCTTTCCAGTTAAAAAGGAACCAGTTGATAAAGAGGATCCCCAGTCCAGCGCGAGAGCTAGGGGTTCAGGTTGAGAAAGCTGAGCTAGTAGGCTTCTTTTGGAATAATTTAAGTTTGTAAAAGTTTGTAATAATGTTTAATACTCAGTTTGAATTTGAAATAGTTGGGATTTGAACGGTTTGTAATATATTAGTGTGTTTGGCTTGTGTGCATACTTTAATCTGTTGCGGTCCGTGGTGATTGGTAAGTAGGGTCATTGCATATATTATTATTATCTTTATTATTGTTATAAGCAGGTTATAATTAAGGTGTGTGTGCGGACCCCAAACTTCTGACCCGGGTTTGGAGGGCGCCACAGGTTTGGTATCAGAGCCACAGGTTATAAGTCACTGACACAAGCCTAGGTTGACGGGAATGGGTAGAGGGATAGGATTAGAAGTAAGGTATAGGATGATAGAACGTCGAGAGGTTGAGTGTTATGGTATAACCGGTATTAGTATAGTTTGCGTCGTGGTACGAGATTCTTATATTACGATATGATTTCAAATAGCAGAGATGGCCGACTCTTTTATTCCCGTATCAGCTGATCACTCAGAGCCTTCAGTTGGAGAACCAGCATCGGATCCACGTCCTTTTATTCCACCAGCATTGGCTATTCTACCTCCACCGGTGTTGCAGCCCGTACCATTGCAGGCTATTCCACCTCCAGGCATGAGGCCACCTGTCAGAGGACCCCCACCAGCTGAGTCAGATTCCACTGGGCATTCAGTAGCGAGTGCCCCATTCCAGTCTACATTGCCCCCAGTTCCTTATTACCGGTATGAGGCTCTTCTATTGGAGCGTGATTCCTTGTTGGCTCAGATTAGAGAGTTACAGCATATCATTAGGACTACAGATGTTGATCGTGGTGTGAGGGAGCTTCGAGAGGAGATTCATGTGACACGGAGGGTTCTTGAGGCTAGGCTACATGGAGCTACACTACCTGGCAGAGGCCCTGATGCACTGCTGGGCTGGGCTACTGAGGTGATGGAGGACTTTGAGAGGCTGGCAGGACCAGAGTTTCCTTGGAGCTGAGTTAGAGATTTTGAGATGGAGATGCTGAGCAGTGTTGTTATGGTTATGTAGTATGGACAGCATTATGTAGTGTGTATCAGTAGACTTTTGAGTTGTATTTATAGACTAGTGATGCTGACTAGTGAGTAGGTTGTTGTACCCTTTTTGCTTTTACTTTCGAAGCGTCTTTACGCTTGTACTACCTAAAACTTTTGATCTATATATCAGTACCTTTTCCTTTCCAACATTGTCATTTATTTTATTGCACCTGTTTTACTTTACCTTATTTATTGCACCAGTATATCCTGTGATACCATGTACCATGTTTTCCATAACTGTTTATATTCTGTAAAGAAGCATGCAATTTACTTAGTTACAACTATTTTCAAAAAAGAGATATTTCTATTTCATAAAACTTTTCTTTTATACAAAGATTTGATTCAAAAGCTAAATAAATTGATTGATTCTTTACAGAAAATGCCTCCCAGAAGAAATACCCGCACCAGCACCCAGAATGAAGAAACCAACAACAACAACAATAACAACCAAAATGATATAAACCAGAATGTGAACCCAAGACCCATGGACCCAGCAATAGCCCGGATTCTTCAAATCTTGGCCCAACAAACAGTTCATCTGGCACAACAACAGCAGAGACAGACCAATCCCCAGGTAACTTTCAAAACTTTTCAGGCAGTAAACCCACCAGAATTCAAGGGTTCCTTAGAGCCAATTGAAGCAAATGTGTGGTTAAAGGAAATAGAGAAGGCTTTTGCCTTGGTAAAAGTGAAAGAGGAGCAAAAGGTTGAATTTGCAAGTTACTATCTGAAGAATGAGGCCACCTATTGGTGGGAAATGGTGAAAACATTGGAAAGCACAGATGTTATTACTTGGGAAAGGTTTAAGGAGTTGTTTTTAGAAAAGTATTTTCCTCAGTTTGTTCAGGATCAAATGGAGCTGAAGTTTATAGAATTAAAGCAAGGGAATATGTCGGTAACAGATTATGAGGGGAAGTTTGAGGAATTGTCAAGGTATGTGCCGTCGTATGTTGATACTGATAGAAAGAAAGCTAAGAGATTCCAGCAAGGCTTGAAGCCATGGATCAGAGGGAAGGTAGCTATTTTTGAATTGGATACCTATGTCGGGGTTGTACAGAAAGCTATGATCGCAGAGACAGAGAGTGAGATGTTCCAGAAAGAAAAGGAAAGCAAGAAAAGGAAAGTTGAGGGAAGTGAGGGTCAGTCACAAACAGGGAAGTTTCCAAATTTTAAGAAGGGCAAGTTTCAGCCAGGGAGAAATTTTAATTTCAGGAGACAAAATGTAGGAGACGGAGGCCAGGGCAATCGTTCAGCTAATGTGAATCAGCCGAATCAGTTAAGATTAACTTTTCCAGATTGTCAAGTTTATGGAAAGAAGTATGGAGGAGTTTGTAACAAGTTGAATGTGGTATGTTTTAAATGCAACCAGAAAGGGCACTACTCGAGGGAGTGCCGAAATCATCCAGCAAGAGAGCCAGCAAATAAGGATCAGCCTATCCGGAATCCAGCAGTGAAGGTTCCAGCCATTGGATTTACATGCTTTAAATATGGGAAGCCAGGACATATGGCCAGGGATTGCAAGACACCAGCCCCAGTCAGTAATGCATTAAGGATTATGGGATCTACCTCAACAGTGAATGAGACTCCGAGGGCTAGAGTTTTTGATATGTCGGTGAAGGATGCGATCCAGGATACGGATGTCGTGGCAGGTACGCTTAATGTGAACTCTTTATGTGCCAAAGTGTTAATAGATTCGGGAGCAACTCGATCGTTTGTTTCACAAGATTTTGTTAGTAAGTTAAATTGTCCAGTTGGGTATTTAAATGAAATAATGACTGTGGAATTAGCAAATCAAGAACGTGTAACTGTTAACCAAGTTTGTGGGAATTGTGAGATTGAGATTTCTGGTAGTAAGTTTTGTGTAGATTTGATACCGTTTAAGTTAGGAGAATTTGACGTTATATTAGGAATGGATTGGTTATCTAAGCATGATGCTCAGATAGATTGTCGAAATAAGAAAGTAATGGTGAAAACGCCAGATGAAAGAATAGTAACGTTCAAGGGACAGAAGCAGGTAAAGAAGTTCTTAACGATGATTCAAGCCAAGAAGTTACTACGACAAGGATGTGAGCATTTCATAGCATACGTGATCGATAGAAGTCAGAAGCCAGCAAAACTTGAAGATATTCCAGTTGTGAAGGAATTTCCAGACGTATTTCCCGACGAGTTACCAGGACTTCCTCCGGATAGAGAAATTGAATTTACAATCGACTTAGCACCTGGAACCGAACCAGTATCCAAGGCCCCGTATAGAATGGCGCCCGTTGAGATGAAAGAGTTAGCAAAGCAATTGCAAGAGCTGTTAGAGAAAGGAGTAATTAGACCCAGCGTATCCCCGTGGGGTGCACCGGTATTATTTGTTAAGAAGGAAGATGGAAGCATGAGACTGTGCATCGACTATAGGGAGCTCAATAAGTTGACGATCAAGAATAAGTATCCGTTACCCAGAATTGATGATTTGTTTGACCAATTGAAGGGAGCCAAGTATTTCTCCAAAATCGATTTAAGATCGGGATATCATCAACTAAAGATCAAACCAGAAGATATACCAAAGACAACTTTCAGAACAAGGTATGGGCATTACGAGTTTTTAGTGATGTCTTTTGGATTGACCAACGCCCCAACAGCGTTTATGGACCTGATGAACAGAATTTTTAAAGAATATTTGGACAAGTTCGTTATAGTATTTATAGACGATATTTTGATCTATTCAAAGACGGAGGAGGATCATGCGGAACATTTAAGGACAGCTTTGGAGATTTTAAGGAAAAAGAAGTTATATGCTAAATTGTCAAAGTGTGAGCTTTGGCTACAGGAAGTTCAGTTCTTAGGACACATAGTCAGTAACGAAGGGATCAAAGTGGACTCGGCAAAGATCGAGGCAATTACGAATTGGGAAAGACCGAGAACACCCACTGAGTTAAGAAGTTTCTTGGGATTGGCAGGATATTATCGACGATTCGTTCATAATTTCTCAAGAATTGCAACACCATTGAAAAAGCTTACACGAAAGAATGAAAAGTTTATATGAAATGACAAGTGCGAAGAAAGTTTTCAGGAATTGAAGCGGAGATTAATCACAACACCTGTTTTATCACTTCCAGACGATCAAGGGAATTTCGTAATTTATAGCGATATTTCCTACAAAGGATTAGGATGTGTTCTTATGCAGCACGACAAGGTGATTGCGTATGCGTCAAGGCAATTGAAACCACACGAACAGAAGTACCCTACTCATGATTTGGAGTTAGCAGCTATAGTTTTTGCTTTGAAGATTTGGAGACATTATTTGTATGGAGAAAAGTGTGAAATTTTCACGGATCACAAAAGTTTGAAATATATATTTACCCAGAAGGAACTTAACATGAGACAAATGAGATGGTTAAAATTGATCAAAGATTATGATTGCTCGATTAATTATCATCCTGGTAAGGCGAACGTTGTAGCAGATGCATTAAGTCGGAAGGAAAAGTTAAATGTATTATCCGTACCTGAAGAGATATATAAAGAATTTCAAAAATTGGAATTGGAGATTAGAATTTGCAAGCCTGAGGAAGCAAAAGTGTACAGTATGATTTTCCAACCGGAGTTATTGGAGAAAATAAAGAAATGCCAGAAAGAGGTAATCGATCAAGATATAAATAGTTTGGTAGGTGAGGAATTATGCACGCAACAAGATGATCAAGGTATTCTTAGGTTTTCTTCAAGAATTTGAATTCCACCAGTAACGGAGCTAAAAATTGAAATTTTACAAGAAGCACATAGTTCAAGATATTCCATCCATCCAGGGAGTACCAAAATGTACAGAGATTTAAAGAAGAATTATTGGTGGCCAGATATGAAGAGGGAAATTGCGGAATGGGTTAGTAAATGCTATACCTGTCAGAAAGTTAAAGCGGAGCATCAGAGACCAAGCGGATTGCTACAGCCATTGGAGATTCCAGAGTGGAAGTGGGAACATATTGCCATGGATTTCATAGTTGGATTACCAAGGATAAGGGCTAATCATGATGCCATTTGGGTTATAGTAGATAGACTTACCAAGTCAGCTCATTTTCTGCCTATAAATGAAAGATTTTCGTTCGATAAGTTAGTTCATATGTACTTGAAAGAGATCGTAGTTCGTCATGGAGTTCCAGTGTCTATTGTATCTGATCGAGATCCAAGATTTAATTCAAGATTTTGAAAGAGTTTTCAAGAATGTTTGGGAACAAGATTGAATATGAGTACGGCCTATCACCCCCAAACGGATGGCCAAAGTGAAAGAACGATCCAGACAATCGAGGACATGCTACGTGTTTGTGCTATTGATTTCAAAGGAAGTTGGGACGAGCATTTACCCCTAGTAGAGTTTGCTTATAACAACAGTTATCACGCCAGTATTGGGATGCCACCTTATGAAGCCCTTTATGGACGCAAATGTAGATCTCCAGTATATTGGGACGAAGTAGGAGAACGTAAAATACTCGGACCTGAATTGGTGCAACAGATAAAGGAAGTTGTTGAAATTATCCAGAAAAGATTAATAGTTGCACAAGATCGTCAAAGGAAATATGCGGACCAGTCAAGAAAAGACATGGAATTTGAAGAAGGAAGCTTGGTATTATTGAAAGTATCACCGTGGAAAGGACTAACGAGGTTTGGGAAGAAAGGGAAGCTAAACCCAAGATATGTCGGACCTTTTGAAATCCTAAAGCGTATTGGCAAAGTAGCATACGAGTTGGCGTTACCTCCGCACATGGAGCACATTCACAATGTTTTTCACATATCAATGCTTAAGAAATATAATCCAGACTCCAGGAATATAATAGAATATGAGCCAATAGAACTTCAAACAGATTTATCATATGTAGAGAGTCCAATAAAGATTCTAGAGGAAAGGAAGAAAGTATTAAGAAATAAAGTGATAAAGTTAGTAAGAGTATTGTGGAGAAACCCAAAGGTTGAAGAGTCAACCTGGGAGTTATAAAGTAATATGAGAGAAAAATACCCTCATTTGTTTTCTTAGAGATTCTGAGGACAGAATCCTTTTAAGGGGGGAAGGATGTAATATCCGGGATATATCGTGTAATTATTTTTGCTATTATATAATTATTATCTGTGTTCAGTATCTATTCTATGAGCTAATTGTTAAGTGTTATCTGTACTTGAATATTCAAAAATAATATTAATTCAGTATTTTAATTTTTATATGTCCAAAATAAAATATAGATAATTGTCATATCTTTCTAATTATTTTTATGTTGTTTTATGGATTTATATGAATCATATGAAATTTCTAAAATCTTTTTCCGGGTAATTAAAATCTATTTTATAAAAACGGGAACCAACCGACGTCAACCGTTGTTACGTTTTTGGAACCCGAAACTCTTTCGAGAACTCCTTCCTAACCTAATTGTAATATTCCGAGCATATTCCATGTTTCGACTTTTTCGATCCGGCTTACGGTTTGTCCTGCGCGGGTCCCGGTGCAACATTTTCGATACAATATTCGTTTCGGTAAATCGATAAAACCCGTATTTTCGATAAACGGGAGCTTTTTATTAAACTATCCCAATTATCACTTCGTAATACGTGTAACCAGGCGCTGAGACCAAGACCGCAGTACAAATTGTACTGATTTGGATAATTATCCCGAAAACCGATACCGTTTGGATCAGTTTTTACAAATAAACGTACCGTTTTATATCCGGAATGATCCAACGGGATACAAATTTTCCATAATTATAAATAGTCTTTTACCGTATTTTATTTCGTATCAAAATCATTTGCAGATAGTTAATTATATAATTTTCAGAGAAAAGCCCTAATTTCTTAAAACTATTCTAAGAATCAAACATCAAAACGAAGGCGTTACCGATCTCTGTTTTCAAAGCTTGAGTAACCAAAACGAAGGATTTGAGATGTTCTATCAGATTCTGAGTTTTGTTTCACTGCAGAATTCAAGGTTATTTTTCTAAAAATTTATTTATTTTCGAATTTATTTTATTAAAAATATGAATTTTTGTTTGGATGATTGTTTGTATGATTTGATGATTTCATGTTGTAGAGCTTGTTTTCCTGATGATTTTCATATGTCATACGTCTGATTTGGAGTTCAATAACATGTTCAAATTTGAGTTTGATTTTCGAATTTCAAAATTAGGGTTTATAACCCGTATGAATGTTCTTAATTGAAATTTGGGGGTTTTTTATTCTGTGATAGATTGATGTTGTGTTATAGTGGGTTGTGTTCTCTGTGAAATTTGCAATCTAGTCGTATAAGTTTCATGAACCAACGAGGTCTGTAGAGAAGGGAGTTGTGTTTTGAAGTTTTCCGATGTTCGCCGGAAATTGGAAAACTTCACGGCCAAATTCCGGCCAACTCAGGGATTGTTAGGTTGTTTTGATTGCATGATTGTATTCCTGGTAATTTGTAGATGTGATCTGGAGCTTGTGGTAAGGTGAGGAGGTCGGAATCGTGTTCTCCGGCGAACCCGACTGTTTTCCGGCGACGGGTTGTAAAATTACAGTTTGGTCCCTGGACTTTTGGGGACGATACAGTTAGGTCCCTGAAGTTTCCAGACTTTGCAAATTTAGGATTCCTGTTTATAAAATGTTTAAAAATCATATTTCCTATTTATTTTTATTATAAAAATTCGTTTTTAATTTTTGAAAATTCTAAAAATTATTATTTTAATTCTGAAAATTATTTTTAATTCACAAATAAATCTAAATTAATTAGTTAATTAATTTCAGTTAATTTATAATTGATTAATTGGTCAATTAATTCAAAAATTAATTGATTAATTGATTTAATTAATTATTAATTGATTTTAATTAGTTATTTAATTAGATTTAATTATTTAAAAATGATTTAAAAATTCTGAAAAATAGTTTCGAGCTTTAAAATATTATTCTAAATTATTTCCAAGGCTCGATAATTATTCTAAAATTATTTCGGAGCCAGAATGGGCCAACCGAACCCTGTTTATTAACCCGAAATTGATCCAACGACCCGTTTTAATTCCGAAAAATGTTTTAAAAATCATTTTAAATACCAGAAAGCCTATTTATGACCCGAGACTTCTTTATAAATAATATATCATTGATTACGTGATGTATTATGTGTTACATGTGACTTGTTAATTGACTATCGGTCTATATATTCGGTGTTTACTTGATTATTGCATAACTTTCAATCCGTTAATCGGATTTGGGTAAAATGAAGGGTAGATAGAAGTATGTGTTGAATAGAATTCCATGAGTAAATTATTGATAGATGCTTATGATATGTGAGCAGAAGAGGCAAGACGTAGGAAAGGAAAGTATAATATCCAATTCTAAATCATAATCCATTGTTCACTTGATATCATAAACATATTCACCTGATGATCATTATTCTCAGTTTTGTCATTGTGACTTGCTGAGCTAGTTAGCACATTCGTGCGATGTTGTTTATATTCTTTCCAGTTAAAAAGGAACCAGTTGGTAAAGAGGATCCCCAGTCCAGTGCGAGAGCTAGGGGTTCAGGTTGAGAAAGCTGAGCTAGTAGGCTTCTTTTGGAATAATTTAAGTTTGTAAAAGTTTGTAATAATGTTTAATACTCAGTTTGAATTTGAAATAGTTGGGATTTGAACGGTTTGTAATATATTAGTGTGTTTGGCTTGTGTGCATACTTTAACCTGTTGCGGTCCGTGGTGATTGGTAAGTAGGGTCATTGTATATATTATTATTATCTTTATTATTGTTATAAGCAGGTTATAATTAAGGTGTGTGTGTGGACCCCAAACTTCTGACCCGGGTTTGGAGGGCGCCACAATATGTGGTTTAAAGCAAGCTTCTCGAAAGATGGAACATTCGTTTTGATGAGACAATCAAAGAGTTTGATTTTATCAAAAACGAAGATGAACCATGCGTCTACAAAAGGGTTAGTGGGAGCGCGGTAACATTTCTTGTATTGTATTGAATTAGAGTTGACACACATAACAACATAGCAGACCCACTCATAAAGCTACTTTATGAAAGTCACTTTGATCGTCATAAAGACTAGATGGGTATTAGATACCAGAGTGATTGGCTTTAGTACAAGTGGGAGATTGAAAGGAATATGTCCTAAGTCCAATCATGTATTAGGATTTAGGAATAACTTTTTGTGTAATCTGTTTTGATTTCATTGATTTTAATAAAAGACTTGTTTTGTTTTTATTACGGGCTCTATCTATTTAAGTGTTTAAATAAGATATACCATAGTTTAGAGTAAAGCTTTTTATGGATTATGATGAGATCATAATAGTGAGACCTAAAAGATGATAACTCTAAACTAAAATAGTTCATGATCATAGGATTACTAACTGATAATTAATAATCCGTAAAGATCGGTACATACTATGCTTACTTCATTATGAAGGATGTCTGTTCTCATAGACATTTGTGTGGTGACACTATAGCTAGTATGCAGGTTCTTATTATAGAATAAGTTCACTGAACATGACTCGCACAGCTAAACAACTGATGGAGTTAACTCATGTGTCAGCAGTTGTTCACATAGTGATAGTTGTACAAGTATCCTTAGACTTGAGGTCATCATAGTCATCTTGTGTACACTGAACTATGCTTTGGTTTAGTTCTTAGTCTCCAGGGACAATTATTAGGGCTCTACTGGGTATAGGAATTTGTACATGAAGATATTGTATGATCGATAAAGGATCTACCCCTTCCAGTGAAGGAAGCGAATGTTCAAGGCTGATCCACTTATGCTAGTTCAGGAATCTCTGGCCAGAGTGAATGAAATTAGAAAGGAGTTTTTAATTTGCATAGAACTAAGCATAGTAAATGGTAAGCAAGTGATTAAATTAGATAGGCTTGACATGAGATCCATGCCTTGTATTTAATCGGGACATTGTAGGGTAGAAGGAGTTTATTGTACGGTAACTATTCACTGAATAGGTTCTTGGTATTCTAAGCAGTGAATTCATATTATTCGGATTATCGCGATATGCTGAAAAGTATCCCTCACGATGTAGAATAAATGTGATTAATTAATTAATCATATTTAATAAATTAGAAAATTTATATAAATAATGATAAAATAGTTTTATTATTATTTATTTCTACTATCGGCTTAATATTGAACCTACAGGGTCACACCATAAAAAGAGAATGATTTAATGGTGGAGGAATAAATTAATAATGGCTGATAATTATTTATTTATGAAATAAATAATTAATTGGTAAATTTAATAATTGATTAAATTAGATTTAATTGATTATAAATTAATTAAGAAAAGTTCTTAATATTATTAATTAAAGGATTTAATTTTTGGAAATTAAATCAAGAGAGATAATTATTTCTAAAGTGTTTAGAAAAAGGATTAATAATTAAAAGGTGTTTTAATTATTAATGAGAATAATAAATGGGATAATAATAATATTATTTATGGGAAAATTTCAGCTGAAAATTTTGCCCATAAATATACTATTATAGACCATATTTTCATTCGAACCCCAAAACCCAAAAATTTTGGAAAACCCAATTCTCTCCACCTCCTTCCCCCTCCTTAACATCGTTTTCTTGGTGGATACCGGTGGAGTGCTTCACACTTGAGGAGCAACTGCTAAGGATCTCTGATCGTTGTCTCCGAATTATTTTAAAGGTTAGATTCGATCCCTAGGTTTATACCACGATTTATATGCTTTTATTTGGATTTTGTATGTGTAAAAGTGTTTTACCATGCCCCCGCTGCGATTAAAATCCAACATGCGGTAGTCCTACTATAAAGTCCAAAGCGATATTTTCCCATTTCCATTCTGGAATCTTCAGGGGCTGAATTAATCCGCTTGGTCGTTGATGTTCTGCCTTCACTTTCTGACAAGTATAGCACTTCGCAACCCATTCTGCCACGTCTCGCTTCATATTTGGCCACCAAAAGTTCTTCTTTAAGTCTCGATACATCTTGGTGCTTCCCGGGTGGATTGAAAATTTCGAATTGTGGGCTTCATGGAGGATCTCATTCTTTAATTCAGGTACATGAGGAATCCATATTCTGGATGAAAACCTTAGTATCCCTTGCTCATCCCTTTGAGTATTAATCTCCTCTCCAGATAACTGATTCTTCTTTTTCTCCATTACTTCTTCATGACACTTCTTTATCTTTTCCACTAGTGTTGGCTGAAAAGTCATTGCGCGACAAACTTCCTCAACTTTTCCACAATCACAAAGTTCCAGTTCCAATCTCTCGATTTCTTCAGATAACTCTTTTGATGTTATCATCATATTCAGTCTCTCCTTCCTACTCAGAGCATCGGCCACTACATTCGCCTTTCCAGGATGGTAATTTATCGAACAGTCATAGTCCTTGATCAATTCCATCCATCTCCTCTGCCTCATATTGAGCTCTTTCTGAGTAAAAATGTACTTTAAACTCTTGTGATCCGTGTAGATTTCACACTTCTCTCCGTAGAGGTAATGTCTCCAAATCTTAAGTGCGAATACTATGGCGGCTAGTTCCAAGTCATGCGTCAGGTACTTTAACTCATGCGGTTTCAACTGTCTTGACGCATAAGCGATCACTTTACTGTGTTGCATCAACACACAACCCAAACCCTTATGTGAAGCGTCGCTGAATATTACAAAGTTCCCCTGATCATCTGGTAGTACTAACACCGGAGCTGTTACCAACTTCTGCTTCAACTCTTGAAACCTATCCTCACATTCTGCATTCCATTCAAACTTTTGATTCTTTCTGGTTAACTTGGTCAATGGCGTGGCGATTTTTGAAAAATCCTTGACAAATCTTTTGTAGTATCCTGCCAATCCTAGAAAACTTCGCACTTCCGTAGGAGTCTTTGGCCTCTCCCAACTCATAACTGCCTCAATCTTTGCCGGATCCACTTTAACTCCTTCATTTCCAATGACATGCCCCAAAAATTGAACTTCCTTTAACCAAAACTCACATTTGGTAAACTTGGCATACAACTTCTCTTGCCGAAGTATCTCCAATGTTATCCAGAGGTGCTGCTTATGTTCTTCTTCTGACTTAGAATAAATAAGGATGTCATCAATGAATACCACAACAAATTTGTCCAAATACTTCTTAAATACTCGATTCATCAGATCCATAAATGTGGCCGGAGCATTGGTCAGTCCAAACGACATTACTAGGAATTCATAATGCCCATATCTGGTCCTGAATGCGGTCTTGGGAATATCTTCTTCTTTGATCTTTAATTGATGGTATCCCGATCTCAAGTCTATCTTTGAAAAGCATTTTGCTCCCTTCAACTGGTCAAAAAGGTCATCTATTCTTGGTAGCAGGTAGCGGTTCTTGATCGTTACCTTATTCAACTCCCGATAGTCTATGCATAGTTGCATACTCCCATCTTTCTTCTTTACAAACAGAACAGGTGCTCCCCATTGCGACGTACTTGGTCGTATCACTCCTTTATCCAACAATTATTGTAGCTGGCTTGCCAACTCTTTCATTTCTGCTGGTGCCATCCTATATGGGGCCTTTGAAACTGGTTCCGTACCTGGAGCAAGGTTGATCTCGAACTCGATTTGTCGATCTGGTGGTAAGCCTGGTAGTTCATCGGGAAACACATCCGGGAACTCATTAACTACAGGGATATCTTCCATGCTGGGGCTGCCTTTTTCCGAATCCACTACATAAGCTAGGAACGACTCACAACCTTTTCTAAGTAGCTTCTTAGCCAGAACAATTGTAAGAAATAGTTGCTCTTGCCTCTGCCCCTTAAATACTACCTTATCTCCACTCTTTGTCTCTAAATACACTTTCTTGGTCTTACAATTAATCTGAGCGCTATTCTCTCCTAACCAATCCATTCCTAAAATTATATCAAACTCTCCCAACTTGAAGAGTATCAAGTCGGCTGAAAACTTATACCCCGAAATATCAATCTCACACTTTGGACAAAATTGATTCACAGGAATCTTCTCTTGGTTCGCGATTACCACATTTACTACCTCACTCATAATCATTTTCTCACATTAAAGCTTATCAACAAAAGATTCTGATATGAAAGATCTTGTTGCTCCCGAATCAATCAATACTTTAGCTTTGACATTATTGAGTAAAAGTGTACCTGCTATCACTTCAGAATTCTGAACAGCATCCTTCATCTTCAAATCAAATGTCCTTGCTATTGCTTGCGGGGTTGGTGCGGGTGGTGGAGGTAATGCCAATACCTCAGCTGGCACGCTTGCACTGGTACTTGCCACGTTCATCAGAGCTTTGACTGGTCCGGTTGCCTTGCACTCCCTAGCTATGTGTCCAGTCTTCCCACACTTGTAACACGTAACTCCTGGCTTCGGAATCTTGCACTCATTCACCAAATGTCCCTTCTGATTGCAACTGTAGCATGTCATGTTCAGCTTATTACACACTCCGGGGTGCCTTATTCCGCAGTGCTTGCATTCTGGCCTCTGGAACCTGTTTTCTCCAACTTGCCTTTGGCTTGCCTGATTGTTCCCCTTCGATTCTTGCCTTTTGCCCAAATTTCCTTTCTTTTGAAAATTTCTGCCCTTCTGGAAACCAATCCTCTTTACATTCCGATCTTGTGAACTTCCTGCTTCAGACTTTTCTCCATAAAATGGAACCTTCCTCTTCTTGTTATCCCTCTCTTTCCTTGACTGCATCCCATTATTCTCAATCAGAGCAGCTTTCTGTACTACTCCCGCATAAGTTTCAAGCTCAAACATAGCCACTCTATCTCTGATCCAGGGCTCCAATCCTTGCTGAAATTTCTTTGCTTTTTCCTCCTCAGTGCTGGTATACTTTGTCACAAACCTTGACAACTCGGTGAACTTCTTCTCATACTCCAATACAGTCATGTTCCCTTGCTTCAACTCAAGAAATTTTAGCTCCATCTGATTCTGCATGTACTTAGGGTAATACTTGTCCAGAAATAACTTCTTAAATCTCTCCCAAGAAACCTGCTGAGTGACTTCCATAGCTTTTACTGATTCCCACCAATAGATGACTTCTCCCTTCAAGAAGTAAGTAGCATACATCGTCTTCTGATTGTCTCCTAACTGTACCAACTCAAAAGCCCTTTCCATCTCCTTGATCCATGTGTTAGCTATCACTGGATCAGTGGTATCATGAAATGCAGGTGGATTCACATTCTGAAAAGCCTTGAAAGTGACAATTTGTCTAGGTGGTACTGGTGGTTCAGGTGGTTGGTGTGGCTCACGGTTATCTTGGTTTTCAATTCGTTGTTGAAGAGTTAGTTGTTGTTGAGCTATAGCATTGGTCTGCTGTTGCAAGGTTTCCAGTAGTCAAAGAATGTTTGGGTCTATGGTGGATGTGGTTGTTGGGTTCTTCTTTTTTGGGAGGCATGATCCTGAAATAAGAGTTGTGTCAAAACAGATATGAATGATAAAATGATTCGAGGGTATCGCATGGCATTCTCATTTACATATGGGGTCAAGTTTCCAAATTAAGCAGATATGATGATAAAATCGTAAAATAACAGTTGAGAGCAAATGGAACAATAGCACATAATTATTGAAATTTTAAAGGTCACAATACATAGGATTAGGACAAAGTCTGATTCTAGGAATAACAGGCTTATTTAAAGGAAACAACGGAAATAACTGGGGGTTCCACAGAGTCTGATAGTACAACAACATGAAAGGTAAATGGAAAGAACTAAGGCTCCACTCCATCTGAACGGGGCTTGGTAGTCTTTTCCTCTCGAAGCGTCTTCACAATGCTCTGGAGCTCATCCGCCACCATCTGAATGACATACTGGCTGGTGCGGTCCCGGTGCGCTGGCATCTCCTCAAGCTTAGTGTTGACGTACTGAACCAAGGCCTCAAGTCTCGCAGTCATCTGCTCCTTGGGCTTCCCTTCGTAGTTTCGGCTGTCCGGATACACGTTCTTCAGTCGGTCTATCAGTCGGTCGTACTTGCCCTGAAGCATGTCAAACTCGCGCCTCAACTCAGCATACACTGTGAAAGCAATAGTGTCGTCTGACCCAGAGGATGACGAGGAATGCACCCTTTGCTGACAACCAATAAGAGGAGTATTAAAATAAATTTACTTATCCTACTCTCTCACATATTATCTATAACCTACACACATATCCTATAACCTATTTGGGCTGTCCAGGGACTCTAAACCGTAGCTCTGATACCAAAACCTGTCACACCCCCAACTTAAATAGCAAATTAAATATAACTATTACAACATTTTAAAAGAAGAATACACAACCAACTCCAAGATCTTACAGTTTAGGGTTTGGAACAACCCAACACTACCAACTATTACATCTGATTTTAAATACCGAGTCCTCACACAAACTACTATCACTTATTCAACCTGAGCTCGAACATAAGCATCAGCATCACAGGTCTTACGGGCAGTCTGCTTGAATCTAACCATAGCTGCTAGCTGTAATATCAGGGTAAAGTAAGAAGTGAGCCAAATGCTCAACAAGTGCTAACAGTACGATACAAAACATAAATCGAGATATTCATTAAAGAATGACAATGGAAAGACATAACTAATGATAACGAGGGATAAAACTATGAGTGATGGCATCATTTGCTTGTATCAAAACAATTTCAAAATCATATCTTAATCAAAATCATTTTATGACGCTACGGATTACAGCCGGTGATCAGCCGCGAAGTAATCCCGAACCTCGCTGGGTTCTAAAATATTAATGGGAATCCCTAGGCAACTTTTAAGCCTAATATAAGTGTGGAAAGGACTCGCGTCTCAGTCCAGATCCACCATTCAAAGAAAACATTTATCCCCCTTTGGGACTAAAAAACCCACATTTTATTTATTTCAAAAACTGATGCCGAATTATGACAAAATCTCCTTTTACAGTAAACATCTTTATCAAAGGATTATAGATCAACTCGAAACACAGGGAAATGGTGCTAACTCTCAGAGCTATGAATCATAAAACTAAACTATTTTAGGGTAACTGAATGGTTTTCAGGTATCAAAGTTTGGACAAGTGAATTTAGTGAGGCTATTGGATATCATGAAAGGAAGTGCCTAATTGGGCTTAAAGCAATGGTTTCTCATCAAGGTTCAAGAGCTGGATCATCAAGAATGTAAGCTTCATGAATACTAAGGGTGTTAAGGTATGAAGAAATGATTTTTAGCTCAGGATATATCAGAATTGACAAGCTTTAGGATAAGAAAGAGGGGTATCAATCAATTAGGGACAACTTTGATAAATATCTGGCTTTCAGGTATCAAGGTAAGGTTCTATAGGGGTTCAAATATCAGGATGAGATATCATTACTTAGGAATCATTAGCATGGTAATCAAGAGGATAAACCGAGTGCTATAACAACTCTTTATTTTATCATGGCATTCAAATTACCTTAATATACTGTCATGACAAGACTTTTGAACTACTTGCAATACGTACTCGAGGGTTCATGGCATTTCTATATGATTCAAAGATAAACATAAGATACGCTTGATTCAAATATAACAACATGACTCAGGATAGTTGTAGCAATGTATGAACCATTAGCAGTAAATACGAAGGTCATGTTGAATCACTTGCCTTGAGAAAGGCTGGTCTGGTCTGACTGGTAGGAGCAACTGGAGCTTCACTCGACTTTTATGGCAAGTTTTCCCTCATCTCGAGATCCTACATAAATAATAATAATCCTCATTATAATATATTCTTACCATCTTAACCTATTTACAACTCGAAATTAAACACGGATGGCACTTACGCCTATATGCACTTAATTTATATTCACCTTTAAATTACAATTATACACACATAGCCACATATTCTCATATCATATATTAATACCAAATAACACCATATATACCATAATGCAACACTAGGCTTGGATGATCTCGACTCACAACTTAAGTCACTTGGTTGCTAAACTAGACAAGGTCTTCTAATTTTGGCTTCCTAACTCGATGTGCCTTTCCTAAACTATCCAAAACCTATTGACCCTCACTTGTGCCTTTTGCTCTACTGACCTTATACTATCTTACAACTATGGTGGTCGACCTAATACTCACTTCTAAGTGTTCTAAAACTATGTGATAAGTGAAAGTGCTCACTGGTGCAAATTTCAGAATGACAACTATGGTTTCTTGAGTGCATTAGACACTCTTAAACTACAAGTTTTCCTTCAAAACTTTTATACAAGACTCTCCTGACCTAAGGGCATCTCACAAAATTGATGTGGCTCAAGGGCCTGGCTTGGGCCTTCTTGGGCCTAAGCTAAAAGTCCAAGGTTCCCCTGTTTTTCTGGGCAGAAAACGCCCTGACTTGAATTAACTTGCGACATATGGTTCTAACTCATATCCTATGAACTATGTAGGAAAAACTTCTCTGACACTCCCTCTAACTAAGGTCCAACAGGGCCTAATGAGGGCCTACCCATGACATGGTCAAATCTCCCTATTTCTAAGTTGTAACAAAACTGTTCCCTGCTGGACAGATTTTGTTATTCTACTTGTGCACCTAACCAAATGACATGCAAACCTCCAACCAACACCTAAAACCTTTTATATACTCCCAATACTAACTTCTGGTGGCTTGGGCCTCAAAGTGCACATCAATGACATGGTCAAAACTCACTCTAAACCTCAGGGTACTAAACTGATTTTCTGCAGAAACTATAACTCTCATTTCTCCAAGGTTTTGACTTGACAAACTCAACTACCAACAACCCAATACTCAAACCAAGACTTGAACATGATAATCTACTGAACTAACTCCCTTATTCTCAAAATAACCTTGGGTGAGATCATCCTTACCTAAGGTACAATTATGGCAAAACAAAAGAGATCACATTTCTCAACTCACCAGTCATTAAGTTTTTGAAACAATAAGATATGCATTTTTATAAAAGATAACCACGAATTATTACCATGCAACAAGAAGCATAAATCAATATTAACACATTATTCCTACTGAAATTAAGGCTCACTAACAAAATCTTTCCAAATGATCAAAATCTTATAACATTCTAAGAGAAATACACATGCATGCATGTCTTCGGGTTTTTGCAAACCAAAACAACAAATTTTCTACATATATTCTATCATAAAATTGACATGCAAGCCTAGCATAAGCTATACCTAGATGATCACTTAGCATGCAAAGAGTTTTATCAAATTTTCACCACAAAATTCAAGTCATTATCACATAAACATGCAAAAATTGAGTTAAGCAACAAGAATAGTCTTAAGGACCATTCATTCGGCTCCCATATGGTCATGGCCGAATGAAATGGATGGGAATGGCCATTTAATCATCAAGATTTTCCCTCTCAAGACTTGGCACTTCTCCATTCCTTGTAGTCCTCTCAAAAACAACCCTAAACTCACAAGAATCAAGGTTGTATTTTGAGTTTCACTAGAACCTTTACATGCAACCTTTAAACTTAAACTTCTACTCAAAACTCTTTGAAATATGAGTGATCATGGTATGGGAAGTAACATTTACTTGTGTAAAGAGTGGAAGCTTGGTTGAGGAATGAAGAAAAATGGGGAGGGGGCGGTTCTCGGCTAAACCCGAGAGTGAGAGAGGGAGGGCCGAGAGTGAGGGAGGAGGAGGGAGAGAAGAATGAGTGTGGTGTGGGTGATGAGTGAAAATGATCATGTCTTTGCTTGTTTTATGGTTTTTGTATTGGCAAAAGTGAGTGGAATTAGGAATTGACATGATTAGCCTTCCACTTGAACTTGGTTCAATTTGCATACAAGGGTAAAGAAGGTATTTGGCTAGGAAATAAGAGTTAGTGGGGTGGTTATTGACTCTTTATCCCTTTTGGAATGTATGGAAGGAATTTGCATGCAAGGATAACTATGTAATTTGCTAATTATATTTATAAAGATTTATTTTTATAAAATAAAACACAAGTTCAAAAATTATAAGATTTATACCATAAAATAACTTGGATTTTTAGAGACTTTATAAAATCATTTTCAAAATTTGTGAACAAAATACCTTTTAAAAGAAAATTTTTCCAAGACTTAGAATATTCCTTATAAATCAAAAATAAAGAAATTAAATAAATTCTTGCTTTGAAAAATCATATACTACATAAAGCAAATTTATAATGTAGAAATTTTCACTCACACAAACGTACAATCATTGAATATATTTTCATTCGGCTTTAATATTATACCAAATCCACAAATAATATTACACGAAAATACCGGTTGTAACATGGAATTCCCAACAACCAACAATGAAGCAGAGTACGTAGCTTTAATACCCGGCTTAGGCTTGGCTAGAGCCGTGAGGGCCAAAAATCTTAAAATTTATGGAGACTTAAGGCTTATCATTGCCTAAGTGAATGGAGATCTTGAAGCCAAGTATGACAAAATGGCCAAGTATTTAAGAGTCGTGAAAGGAATACTGACTCAGTTTGATGAATCGTATGTAGAGCATGTTCCAAGAAATGTGAACATCACGGCCGACGCCCTATCCAAGTTCGCCTCATCTGAAATTGAGAACTATCTAAGGAGTATCTACTTTCAAGTCCTGAGGACCCCTACCATACGTGTCATAAACTTGATAACATCTGTTGGTGTAGCTAGCTATTGGATTGATCCCATCAATGCTCACCTTGAGACAGGTTGGCTCCCCGATGATGCCCAAGGGGCACTCAAATTATCGGTGAGAGCATTGAGGTATTCTCTGGTCGAAAGCCTTGTGTACAAAAGGTCTTTCATTTTCCTGTGTCTGAAGTGCTTGAGAGCTCTAGAGGCATGGAAGGCACTTAACGAAACCCATGAAGGAACTTGTGGACAGCAGTTGGAGGGCAGGACCCTCACTCACAAGATAACTCGATTAGGTTTCTACTGATCGACAATGTTAACCGATGCAAAATCTTACATAAATAAGTCTGACATGTCAGAGGCACGATCCTGTAGTCCGACAGCCCCCATAGAGGCCATGTCCATCAGCTAACCCATCTCTTTTGCAATATGGGGAATAGATATACTTGGTCAATTTCCTATAGCATCAGGGGAAGAGGAAGTTTATTGTGGTTGCCATCGACTACTTCACTAGTGGACTGAGGCTAAGGCGCTAGCCAAGATAACCACCAAGATCATCTCTCAATTTTTCTGGGAGAATGTGATATGCCAATTCGGAATCTGACGCATCCTTGTTACTGATAATGGGCGTCAGTTTGACAACAAAGAATTTAAGGAGTACTATAATGACAATGGTAGAAAATCTCTGATTTACCTCAGTTCCTCATCCATAGGCAAATGGGAAAGCCAAAATTTCTAACCGAATCATCCTTGAAGGACTTAAGAAAAGGGTTAAATGCTCAAGAAGCACTTGGGTAGATACGTTGTTGCTTATACTTTGGGCGTATCGTACTATTTGCAAAGTTACACCTGAAGTTGTCCCATTCGTGTTGGCTTATGGGGAGAGGCAATGGTGCCCTTAAAAATCGCTCTCGAGCTCATTGACGAGGCTCGAGATGAAGTTTACTCCCGTAATGTAGAGCATCAGTGAAGAGCCTCCCTTTATTACAACAGGAGGGTTAAGAAAGGTTCTTCCAGCAAGGACACTTAGCCTTGAGAAAGATCGAGGCATCAGGAGTTGAAAAGAAAGGGAAACTAGCCCCTAACAGGGAAGGACCTTAAAAGTTCATTAAGAAACTAGGGCGATGATCTTTTAAACTGGAAACCTTGAATAGCGATAAAGTGCCCCGTACTTGGCACGCTTCGTACCTAAGGGTTTATCATGTTTATGACAATGATAAGTGGCATTTTATACCACTTAGAGCGTCTCATAACGGCTCGAATTGATGTCTTGAACTCGAGTATTTTGTGTATTTGATGCGTTTCCGAGTGTTTTTGCAATCAAGGTATAACTTGTTTCGATAGGAGGATTTCATCAAAATAAGCTAAGGGAAGTGCTTGGGATCAGTCTTGGGGAGTTGTGCGAAGAATTCAGCAAAAACAGAAGCAAACCTAAGAATTTTCCAGAAGGGTTGCAGGAGCCCTCCTGGAAGGAGCAGGGGACCGCCTGGTAGCAGGCGCCTGCGTGGTGAATGCAGGAGGCCGCCTGGGTGCAGAAAATTAGAATCTGGATTTTATAATTCGAGTATGAATGGGCTTCTGTTGGCGCTGTTTCTTATGGACTCTTATATAAACCTATTGGGGAGACGTTTTCAACAACAAGTAACAAGGAGAGAAGATCAAGAAGACCGATTTAGCACACAACAACGAAGAAGAGGAAGCATACGTTTATCTTGTGATTCTTTTAATTCATTGTAACAGTGGATGCTAGTTTTCTTTACTCTTTGAACCTTAATACTCCTGTGAAGTACTTCATTGTTTATTAAGTATTTTTATTAGTTTATATAGTTGTGTTATTATCATGTTTTCATATGAACCCATGGTGATGATGAGTTCTATTATGGGCTAATCGTGATCATGGGATCATAGCGGATATACTATGGATTTCTTTAGTTTATTGTTCAATACCTTGGTATGTGGTGATTGTATGATATCTAGCATAGGTTGTGCTTATTCGTCTTATGTGCGTCGCGAACATGTAAGATAGATTGTTAATCTCTTGTGAAGCGACAGTGAATCTTGAGATTTAGAATTTGTCATGCTAGCATAGGTTCATGTATTGTATGCATGATTAGTGGGTAACTCTAACCGTTTTACTTGCCCTGTGTAATCATAATGAATAACTTGCGCTTAAATCATTATGTTGTCAAATTCTGTAGACATATAGGGTCTCAACATAATTAATGCATATTCAACTTCTATCTTAATTGTGGATGCTTGGTAGAATGGTATTCGTACAACGCAAGTTGGTGTTTATCAGTTTCATGTTGTTCGATTAATATCATCACCATTACATGCTAAGGGTAATAACAATAACTATTGAATGAAGTAATAGTGAAGTTATGATCTCATGTGTGTTTAATATTGATAATTTAAGTGTTTAATTCTCGTAGTTAATATTAGTTAATCAACCGTAATTGTTATTGTCTTGACATTGAAGAGTAATCATACATTGGTGAGTAAGTGTTAATTAAATATAATTAATCAGAGTCTCTGTGGGAACGAACTAGAAATCATTCTATATTACTTGCGAACGCGTATACTTGTGTGGATTATTTAGCGCATGATTTGTGCCTAACAAGTTTTTTGCACCGCTGCTGGGGACTCGGTGGTAATTTGTTTAGTTTATGTACATGCCATCAGTGGTCATTAGGATTCATTGATTAAGACTCGTTACTTACTGCTTCCGGTTGTGTTTCAGGTACTCTAGCGAGCGTTTATGCAAACACGTTCTCGCACCCGCAAGAGAAATCTAGATACGGCTGAGGAGACAGATACAACTCTTGACTTTCCAGAGAAGATAATTTTTGAAGATTTGGATAAAGAGAGTGAAAAGAAAGAACCTGTAATAATGGGTGATCGTATAGTTCAAGCTGACCCAGCTCTTATGGACTTTTCTCGACCTAAAATTGATGACATTCAGTCAAGCATCATTCATCCGTCTATTCAGGCCAATATTTTTAAAATCAAACCGGGCACTATTCAGATGGTGCATAATTCTGTTTCTTTCGGAGGTGCTGCGATTGAAGATCCTAACATGCATATCAGCAATTTTGTCGAGATTTGTAGTACTTTCAAATATAATGGTGTTACTGATGAGGCTATCAAGCTGAGGCTTTTCCCATTGTCTCTGAGGGACAAAGTTAAGGACTGGTTACATTCTTTACCGGCTGGTTCCATCACTACTTGGGAAGATCTCGCGCAAAAGTTTCTGGTGAAGTTCTATCCAATGGCCAAGACTGCAGCTATGAGGAGTGCTCTTACTCAGTTTGCGCAGCAACAAGGAGAATCTATGTGCGAAGCTTGGGAGTGCTACAAGGAGATGTTGAGAAAGTGTCCACATCATGGTACTGCCTGACTGGATGGTGATCACTGGCTTCTACAATAGTTTGGGGGCCCAATCTAGGCCCATGCTCGATGCAGCTTCTGGAGGCGCTTTGTGGGCCAAAAGCTATACTAAGGCCTATAGTCTCATTAAAACTATGGATGCAAATGAGTATCAAAACCCAACTCAAAGGATGATGCCTGGGAAGGTAGCAGGTATTTTGGAAGTTGATGCAGCCACAGCTATTGCAGCGCAGCTCCAAGCACCGTTTATGAAGGTCGATTCTTTAGCCAACTATGGAGTAAATCAAATAGCTATTGTCTGTGAGTTTTGTGCAGGTTCTCATGCTACGGATTAGTGTTCTCTTGTTAATGAATCTGTTCAGTATGTGAACAATTTTCAGAGATCGTAGCAGCCTGTGCCCGCTACTTATCATCCTAATAACAGAAATCATCCCAATTTCAGCTGGAGCAATAATCAGAATGCTATTCAGCAACCATATCAGCAAGCTGCAAGTAAACAGTTTAATCCACCTGGATTCCAGCAACCTCGGCAATATGCTCAAAGGCAATAATATCCTCAACAAGGAGGTGCTGCTCGACCTTCTAGTGCTGATTTTGAGGAGTTAAGGCTGTTGTGCAAAAGTCAGGCTGTTTCTATCAAGACCTTGGAAAATCAAATTGAACAAATAGCCAATGCCTTGCTCAATCGTCAACCTGGCACACTTTCCAGCGATACTGAAGTGCCAGGCAGGAAGGAAGCTAAAGAGCAAGTCAAAGCTGTCACCTTAAGGCCTGGAAAAGTTGATGATGCTGAAAAAGCAAAAGATGGAGAAGTTGAAGTTGTAGAAGAAGAGAAGCAAAAGGAGAAAGAGGGGGAACCAAGGAAGACTACTGTTGAACACACTCTGCCTGAGGGTAATACGGGGGAGAAATAGCTCTATCCTCCACCACATTTTCCTAAGAGATTGCAAAAACAAAAGCTGGACAAGCAATTTGGTAAGCTTCTGGAGGTGTTCAAGAAACTTCACATCAACATACCTTTCGCTGAGGCTCTGGAGCAAATTCCTAGTTATGCGAAATTCATGAAAGGTATTCTTTCAAGGAAGGTGAAACTGGATGATCTTGATATCGTTGCTCTAACGGAAGAGTGCAGTGTCGTGCTGCAGTAAAAGTTACCTCCAAAGCTTAAGGATCCAGGTAGCTTCACCATTCCTTGCACCATTGGCAAGTTGTCATTTGAAAAGTGCCTTTACGATTTGGGAGCAAGCATCAATCTGATGTCGTTGTCTATCTTCAAAAAGCTGAATTTTCCTGATCCGAAGCCCACCTACATGTCTCTACAATTAGCTGATCGTTCGATTACATACCCACGAGGCATCGTGGAGGACGTGTTAGTAAAGGTGGACAAGCTCATCTTTCCTGCAGACTTTGTCATTCTGGATTTCGAGGAAGATAAGAAGATTTCCATAATCTTGGGAAGACCTTTCTTGGCTACAGGCCGTACCTTGATAGATGTGCAAAAAGGTGAACTTACTATGAGGGTGCAAGATCAGGATATGTGTTAGGAATATATGTGCATTAGTTTGATGATATGTTTAACAAAACACTTAAGTAGAAATTTAGTGTCTGTAGCCTCAACGGATAAGACCACTTTGGCTATCCGTTGATGGTGTAGCTTTACTTAGAAATAAGTCTAGTATTGTAGCATATTTCAGTCTCTGTATTTAAAATTGTAATTCTTAGAAGTTGAGAGAAACTATGAGTCATGTTGACTACTAGATGATATGCAGATAGGAAGGCCAATTGTAAATATTTCATGCCTTGTAATTTTGTATAAATGAAGTGGTATCAACGGATGACTTAAAAGACCTTCAACGGATGAGAAGCTAAGCTTCAACGGATGTCTCTAAAGCTTCAACGGATAACATCCTTCAACGGATGAGAGCATCAACGGATGAAAGCTTCAACGGATAACATCCTTCAACGGATGAAGTCATCAACGGATGAAAGCTTCAACGGATGTTCTGCTAATCAGCCGTTGATAAGTGGTAGTTGTACCTACAAGCAGAGGCACGTGGGTTGACAGAGAAAACTGAGATGTGGTAGCCGAATTTCAGGATCAACAGAAAAAGCAGCCGTTCTTCTTTTGTACAAAGTTGCAATAGTCAACAAAGTACTTGAGTGAACAGGAAAAGAAGCAAGTGAAGAACTTATTTTACTATTGTAATTTAATATTGTTTTTCACTTGTACACTTGGTAATATATATGAACCAAGAAGAAGCTAGTAATTAGATAGATTTTTCCAGAGCTGTTAAGAAATATCTTGAGAGAAAATTCATCTAGTTTGTACTAGGATGCAGCTGTGATCAACATTGTTGAACACAGATTTTCTAATATACCATCTCTGGTGGAACAACAAATCCACCAGAAAAGTTTTTAAGGTCTGTTGTGTTCTTTACATTTGTGCTTGAATATATATCTGTCTGTATTAGCTTAAAGCAATTCACACACTTGTTCTTCTTGAACACACAACTTTATAAACTGCTCAAAACTTGAAAAAGTTTTGAGATTTACATTCAACCCCCCTTCTGTAAATCTCATTGTTAGTCTTCTAGGAATAACAATTGGTATCAGAGCAAGCTCTTGACACACAAAGAGTTTAAAGATCTTGGAATCTAACAAAGATGAGTAAGAAGGATATTGGAGTAAAGATCCCAGTTCTTGACAAAGACAGTTATCACCACTGGAAGGTGAAAATGCACCTTCATCTACTCTCCCAAGATGAAGGTTATGTAAACTGCATTGAGAATGGTCCTCACATTCCCCACAAAGTAGCCACAGTTGCTACGGCCACAATTGCTGTTGGTCAATCCATTCCAAAACCCAGAGCAGAATGGACAATGGAAGACACAGAAGAAGTCCACAAGGATAAGAAGGCTATGAACATTTTGTTTAATGGTCTTGACAAGGATATGTTTGATAATGTGATAAATTGTTCAACTGCCAAAGAGGTTTGGGACACAGTTCAGCTGCTGTGTGAAGGTACAGAACAAGTAAGAGAGAACAAAATGCAGCTTCTCATTCAACAGTATGAGCACTTTCATTTTGAAGAAAATGAATCTTTAAATGACACATTCAATAGATTCCAAAAACTGTTGAATGGACTGAAGCTGTATGGTAGAGTGTACCAGGTGAAGGATTCAAATCTTAAATTTTTGAGATCCTTACCAAAGGAATGGAAACCCATGACTGTTTCCTTAAGAAACTCTCAAGATTATAAGGACTTTACTCTTGAAAGATTATATGGAATCTTGAAGACTTATGAACTAGAGTTGGAACAGGATGAGGTATTGGAGAGGGGGAGAAAGAAAGGAGGTTCAGTTGCATTGGTAGCTGAAAATGAGAAAGAATGCAGAAAAGAAACTGTGAGATCTACATCAAGCTCCAAAGATGGTGTAAGAAATCCAGAATCAGACAAGGGTAAAGGGCAAGTTGCTGAAAATGAAGACAACTCCAGTCAAGATGACTCTGATGGTATTGATGAGCATCTTGCATTTCTGTCCAGGAGATTTGCAAAGATGAAGTTCAGGAAAAACACTAGAGCCACTAAACCCCATAAGAACATGGTGGACAAATCCAAGTTCAAGTGTTTTAATTGTGGTATGAGTGGACACTTTGCAAGTGAGTGCAGAAAGCCAACCTCTGAAAAGAAGAAATTTGAACAAGTAGATTACAAAAAGAAATATTTTGATCTGCTCAAACAGAAGGAAAGGGCTTTCATTACTCAAGAAAGAGACTGGGCAGCTGATGGAGAAGAAGAGGATGAAGACATGGAATATGTTAACTTGGCTCTCATGGCTGATTCTGAGGAGAATGAAGTTAGTTCATCAAGCAACCAGGTAATTACTACTGATATAACACAGCTTACTAAAGAAGAGTGCAATGATGCTTTTAATGACATGTCTACTGAACTGTATCATTTGCGTGTATCTCTTAAATCTCTTGCTAAAGAAAATAGTAGGATTAAAGAGAACAATCTGTTTTTAAGTAATAGAAATGCTGTGTTAGAAGATAAGTTAATTGACCTAGAAAAGACTAAGCTGCATTGTGTATCTGTTGAAAATGAACTAGCTGAATCTATTAAGAAAGTAGAAATACTTTCCAATCAATTAGAGAAAGAGCAAGAGGTGATTAAAGCCTGGAAAACATCTAGGGATGTAAGTGCTCAAATTGCCAAAGTCCAAGGAATTGAATCATTCTGTGAAACTGCCTGGGATAAAAATAAAAAGAAACTGGAATTAATTGATGGACTGTCAACGGATGTGGAATCAACGGATGATGAAAGTTATCCGTTGAAGGAAGAAAAGGAACATCCGTTGAAGGTTCCTCAATTAAAACAGGCAGATGTTTCTAAAAGAGAAAATCTAAAGAAACTCAACAAAAAGTTTGGTTCAACTTCAAAGAACTTTGTCAAAGAAGGAGCAAGCACATCCAAAGATGTCAGAAAGGTGAATGTAGGGCACATGACCTTAGAACAGTTAAACAATAGGCTCAAGATGGTTGAGGATAAAAAGGAATCCAAAAGGAAATCCAACAGAAATGGGAAGGTAGGAGTTAACAAACATAACAATTACACACCTGACAAGTATGCTCCTAGAAAAAGCTGTGTGCATTGTAGTAGTGTTAATCATCTATCTGCTAACTGTAAATCTATTAAGAAATCTCCCATAACTGTACCCTCTTCCATGCCTAACATGTCTGTATCACCTCTACATGCTCTGCCTGTTATGTCTCAACAAAATCCTTATGCACATTTTGCAAACATGCCATATTTTAACAATTCTTATCTTGCTGCATTCAGTATGCCTCAATTGCCATACAATATGCCAATGTGGAATAACATGTATGCACAATCCATGCCTAATAATACTATAAATGTGCTGGATAATGTTGTGACTAACCCTACACCTCAACCAACCACATCTAAGACCAAGGTTGACTCAAACTCACCTAAGTCTAAAGATGCAGGAGGAATGAAGTCTAGGAGAAAGGCTAACAAGAATGGACCCAAGGAAACTTGGGTACCAAAATCAAATTGATTGATTTTGTGGTGTGCAGGAAAATAGAAGAAATCTATGGTACTTGGACAGTGGTTGTTCAAGACACATGACTGGAGATTTCTCCCTGCTCACAGAGTTTAAAGAGAGAGCTGGCCCCAGCATAACCTTTGGAGATGACAGCAAAGGGTTTACTATGGGATATGGCTTGATTTCAACAAGGAATGTCATCATTGAAGAAGTTGCATTAGTTGATGGTCTCAAGCACAACTTACTGAGTATCAGTCAACTATGTGATAGAGGGAATACAGTTTCCTTCAATTCTGAAGCCTGTGTTGTCACTAGTAAGAAAGACAACAAAGTGGTTCTAACTGGAGTTAGAAAAGGAAATGTGTACTTAGCTGACTTCAACTCTACAGATGCAGAATCTATTACTTGTCTTTTCAGCAAAGCAAGTTCAGTTGAGAGTTGGCTATGGCACAAGAAGCTATCCCATTTGAATTTCAAGACAATGAATGATCTAGTCAAAAAGGACTTAGTAAGAGGAATTCCTCTTGTTGAATTCTCAAGGGATGGTCTGTGTGATGCTTGTCAGAAAGGCAAACAAAGGAAAGCATCATTTCAGAAGAAGCTTGAAACAACAATTGATGAACCATTACAGCTGTTACATATGGATTTGTTTGGACCAGTCAATGTATTGTCAATAGCAAGAAAAAGATATTGTTTAGTGATTGTAGATGATTTCTCAAAGTTCACATGGGTCTATTTTCTTGGATCAAAGGATGAAGCAAGTGAAATCATTATCAATCACATCAGGCAAGTCAATAATCATCCTGACTTAAAAGTAAGAAACATCAGGAGTGACAATGGAACTGAATTCAAGAATTTGACATTAAGGCTGTTCTGTGAAGAAAATGGAATCATGCATGAGTTCTCAGCTCCAAGAACACCTCAGCAAAATGGGGTAGTTGAAAGAAAGAACAGATCTTTAATTGAGGCTGCCAGAACAATGCTTGAAGAATCAAAGTTACCAACATATTTTTGGGCTGAAGCTGTTAATTGTGCCTGTTTCACTCAAAATATTTCTCTGATCAATCAAGCTAAAGGCATGACTCCTTATCAGTTGTTCAAGAAAAGAAAACCAACTCTAAACTTTCTTCATGTCTTTGGATGTAAATGTTTTATACTAAGGAATCAATCTGACCATAAAGGGAAGTTTGATGCAAAGGCTGATGAAGGAATATTTGTTGGTTATTCAGCTGGAAAATCTTATAGGGTCTACAATCTAAGAACCAACATTGTTATGGAATCTGTGCATGTTGTGTTTGATGATAAAAAGATTGATGGACTAACAGATGAGGAACATTATGAGAGACTCAAATTTGACAATATAGAAATATATTGTGATGATAGTGAAGAAGAGATTGATGGAGACGACACTTCAAAAGGAATACAAAATTTGCTCCTGGATAATGCACAAAATTCAGCATCCGTTGAAAGACATTGTGCATCATCCGTTGAAGTACTTAATGAAACATCCGTTGATCATAGCTCATCAACTGATAATCAATTTACATCATTAATTGATGGAACTCCAAGTTCCCTGCAAAGGACCAACAACTCAGGGGGAGTTTCAACTAATCAAAACTCTATCTCACATCATGACAATACTGAGATCACCTCATCTAGAGCTCATCTTCCACCTCAAAGGAAATGGACCAAGAATCATCCCTTTGAACTGATCATTGGTGATGCATCATCTAAAGTGCAAACAAGAAGAGCTACTCAAGATGAATGTCTGTATAGTAGTTTTCTATCTCAGGAGGAACCTAAGAAAGTGGAAGAAGCCTTATTGGATCCAGATTGGATATTAGCTATGCAGGAAGAGCTAAACCAATTTGAGAGAAACCAAGTTTGGAAGCTGGTACCCAAACCAAAGAACAAGAGTCCTATTGATACAAAATGGGTATTCAGAAATAAGATGGATGAAAATGGCATTATCATAAGGAATAAAGCCAGATTGGTTGCTAAAGGCTATTCTCAGCAAGAGGGAATAGATTTTGATGAGACATATGCTCCTGTTGCAAGACTTGAAGCTATCAGAATCTTTCTAGCCTATGCAGCCCATGCCAATTTCAAAGTCTATCAAATGGATGTCAAGAGTGCATTTCTAAATGGGAAATTAGAGGAAGAAGTCTATGTAAGTCAACCTCCAGGATTTGAAGATCCAAATTTTCCAGACTATGTGTATTATCTGTTGAAAGCACTCTATGGACTGAAGCAAGCACCTAGAGCCTGGTATGAAACATTATCAAAATTTCTTTTGGAGAATCACTTCACTAGAGGTACTGTTGATAAAACTCTCTTCTTTAGAAATGTTAATGGCTCTAGTATACTTGTTCAAATTTATGTAGATGACATAATATTTGGTTCTAAAGATAATAATCTTTGTAAGAAGTTTGCTAAGCTAATGCAAAGTAATTATGAAATGAGCCTAATGGGAGAACTAACCTATTTTCTTGGTTTACAAATTAAACAAGTTAGTAATGGAATTTTCATTAGTCAAACTAAATATATTCATGATCTTTTAAAGAAGTTTGACTTAATGGAATGTTCATCTGCAAAAACTCCCATGGCCACTGCCACCAAACTTGAATTAAATAAGACTGAAAGGTCTGTGGACATTACAAGTTATAGAGGCATGGTTGGTTCACTTTTATATTTAACTGCTAGCAGACCAGATATAATGTTTGCTACATGTCTGTGTGCGAGATTTCAAGCTGATCCTAGGGAGTCTCACTTAATTGCTATCAAGAGAATTTTCAGATATCTCAAGGGTACACCAAATTTAGGAATTTGGTATCCTAGAGAATCTGGCTTTGATCTAATTGGTTATTCAGATGCAGACTATGCAGGTTGCAAAATAGACAGGAAAAGTACAACAGGCTCCTGTCAATTCCTGGGAAACAAGCTTGTATCATGGTTTAGCAAAAAGCAAAATTCAGTCTCTACTTCTACAGCTGAGGCTGAATACATTGCTGCTGGAAGTTGCTGTTCTCAAATGTTATGGATGAGGAATCAACTCCTTGATTATGGACTTCATGTTGATAGAATACCTATCTTTTGTGACAACACAAGTGCCATAGCCATAACAGAGAATCCTGTGCAGCACTCAAGGACCAAGCACATTGATATTAAGTACCACTTCATCAGGGAGCATGTCATGAATGGTACAGTAGAACTACATTTTGTTCCAAGTGAACAACAAATTGCTGACATATTTACCAAGCCACTTGATGAATCAACATTCACAAGATTGGTAAGTGAGCTAGGTATGCTTAATTACTCTTAAAATTCATGTCTTCTTTGCAATTTGATGTGGAGCCTGAAATATATTAGTTGCTAGAACAAATTTGACTTTTAACAAAGTTTATTCCATCAACGGATGTTCCCTATCCGTTGAAAGTCAAAATTGCTCTATCAACGGATATTCATTATCCGTTGAAAGACAAGTATATCTCTGGAACTTTTATCCGTCAACGGATAAAGCTGAAGTACCTTTCAACGGATGACAATTTACATTATCCGTTGAAATGTCACATCAGACGTTTGAGGTGTTTCACAGCCGTTGATTCTATTTTCTTAACCGTTGATACCATACATACATCTGTATGTACTGGTTTTAAAGGTAGTTATTAGAATACTTACAGTTTATTCTTAAACGGCTGAAATTCACTAACACCTATTTATTGATTAATCCTTTATTTATTTTTTTTCTTTGAAAGCATATAAGCCCTTCTGATTGTTCATTATTACTTTACGCTTTCTTAGAATTTCAAGCATTTACCATTTTCTCTCTGCAAAACCCTCAAGTTACTCTCTGCAATTTCTACTCACAACAATGGCACCAGTCGTGAAGATTATGTCTCAATCTGGGTTCATCTACGAGAAGAATAATTTCATAGCTCTGGTAGAGAAGAATGAAGCCCACTCAGATTATCACAAAATGATGGACTTCATCAAAAACTGTAAACTTAGCTATGCAATGCTGGAAGCCCCAACGATTTTCTGTGAAGTAGTTGAGGAGATTTGGACAACTGCTGAGTTCAACTCCATGGATATGACTATCTCCTTCACTCTCAAAGGTAAAAATCACTGTATAAACTGTGATGACTTACAAGCATGTTTTAAATTACCTGAGAACAATGCCATGACACCACACACTGATAGTGATGTATCCAGCATGTTAGATTCCATAGGTTACTCTCTTAACTCTGCTAATTTAGGGGGTATTAGACGAAAAGGCCTTAGGAAAGAATGGAGTTTTCTTGGGGATGCCTTCATAAAGGTTTTCTCTGGGAAAATTAGTAATTTTGATGCCATAACTTCATCTCTTGTTAACATGTTCTATATGCTTGTTTCTGATAGGTACTTTAACTTTAGCAACTATGTGATGCTAGAATTAGGTACTAGATTAGGTAACAAAGCTAATAGACCTAATAACATCTATTATGCTAGATTCTTTATGTTATTGGCTAACCATGTTGCTGAAGGTTTAGTCATAATCAATGAGAATAATAAACTCAAGTGCTGGGCACAAGAGAAAAGAGTTCTTGCAGACTTGAAGAGAATGGATCTTAACAGCAGTGTGCAATTGGTATATTTACCAATCATGAATGCACCCCAGGTAGGTGAGGTAATTGCTTCTACAACTCCTACTTCTTCCAACCCCTCTATTTCTTTATCTTCTAGTGTGGCCATGAAATCTGTGTCAATGCCCCAACAGATTTCTACCAAGGTCACCAAATCCAAACTTTCAAAATCCAAGACAAAGAAAACCACCTCTGTTGTTTCTCAAAAGACAACAGTTGTAACAACAACCATTAACCCTGAGGGAAGTGATCAGGCTGTGAGTGGTGAGGGGAGGGGTGAACATCAAAGAAACCCCCAGGATAAGGAAGGAGAGTTGAGTGCTTCCCAAGCTAGCCAAGCCCCAGTTTCTCAAAAAGCTGTGGTGGTTGAAAAGGTCTCTAGCACATCCCTAGTAGCATCCTCCCAAAAGGATGTTACTATTGAAAAGAGTTCCCATCCAGGAACACAGAACAAAAGAGGGAGGGACACTAAAGCCAAACACTCACCTACAAAAGCCTTTATTAGAAGAAAGAAGGCTAGAACCCAATCTTCTACACAGGGTGCACACACTGCACAGAAACATCCATCTGTCTCTGTGCCTTCTCAAACTCAGTTTGATGTGACTCCAATAAATGTGGAGTCACAGCCCCATTCTCTCACAATAACTACACATCAATCACCAAATGCTTCTTCACCATCTCTGGATGTGGATATGCTATTCCCATCAATTCCTGATTCTCCCTCTTTACAACTCAGGGAGAAGCCCCACTCAAATACAGGTGATCATCATCTTTTAGATGATTTGTTGGATCACCCGCAAATTCTTTCAGATATAATTGAAGGATCTGTATCAACACATATCAAATCAATCTATACAGATTCAACAGTTATATCACTTTCAATTTCATCTTCTTTTCCTTCTTCAATGGATATCACTCATCCGTTGACAAGTGGTTGCTCTTCAACGGATAAGCTTAACAGCAGTTATCCGTTGATAACAACAGTTTCAACTTCAACGGATATTCCACATCCGTTGATAGTCTCTACACAAATAACTGAAATGATTCCAAGTGTAGAAGACATGAATACTGTGCAATCACTTTTAGGATTGAGGGCAGGGAGTGAAAATTTGAGTGAGAGGCTGGGTTGCTCCCAGGCAAAAGGAGAGATTGAGAGCACAAAAATGCATGCTATTTCTTCCAGCATGGCAAAAGTCAGTGAGTGGAGTACCACCTTAGAAGGTGAAGGTGAGGGAGTGAGATGTGTGAGCCAGGGGGAGCCCCTGATGCAAGAACATAGAGAAAAAGAGAGAAAAGCAGGTACAGTTGATACAAGGGTGGAACCAGCCATTGCTCATGAGTCAATGATTGTGGATGATGCTGAAAAGGAAAGACAATTTCAGCAACATTACAAAGCTGTAATTGATAACATTTCCTTGGATGCTGACACTTTTACTCATCCTGTGACAGCCTATCAACTGTTGGCTGCTCAGGGCAATGAGGAGGCAGAGAGGACACTACATCTAGTGCACTCAACAGAATCTCTTCAAAGGGATAAAGCTGCTATTAACAGGATGCCTTCTACAGCTGGTGAGCCATCTGAGGAATTTGGAGTAAATTCTGATGATGATGACTCTATTTCTTCTGATGGAAGCATGAACATAGGGGGAGATGAAGACCCTAGTTCCATTCCTAATCTACCTGAATGGGCCCTGACTAAGGAGCATAGAACAGGTGAATTCAATGTCCACCTGGTCAAACAAATCATCACTATTCAACAGGCCATTCAGAACACTTCAAATGCAAATATCAAGGCTATCCTCCAAGCTCACCTGGACTCACTGCATCTCATGAAGTTGCAGAAAGTAAAGCAAGATATGAGTCTAAATGATCTCAGGAAAGATATTGCTGACTTGAAATCCTTCACTTCAGAAAAATTGGATTCAGTCATGCCCTATGGTACTTTGCAGGACTTGGTTTCGAGATTGAAAAGGAATCAGTTACTGAACAAAGGCTGGCCAAGTTGGAAAACAGAGTTCAAGGAATTGAAGATTCTGTGGCCACCCTTCTTCTCAACCAACAATCTCAAACCAATCTCCTAATGCAGCTGGCAAAAGCACAAGGCTTGACCCCTCTCCTTGATGATAACAAAAAGGGGGAGAATAAAAGGGAAGGGGAAGGAGAGCCCTCTACAAAGATTCAGATATCTAAAGTGCTAGTTCCTGCCATCACTACCTCTCCAATCATTCAAATCAAGGGAAAATCTGATGGAATTGATTTGATTCAGCTAGCAGCAGCTGAAATACAAATGAAAGAACAATGGAGGAGAATTGATGAAAGGTTGCAATTGGTGTTTGGTTCTACACAAAACAAATCAACATCTGTGAAATTTAGCACAAAGATTGAACCAATCAACATGGAGCTCATGCCAGTAGGGAGTCTTAAGGATGGAGAAGCTTCTTCCAAAGAGCTACAAGCTATAATCCTCAAGCCCAATGAAAGATCCAATAAGGACTCAACAAAGAATCCTTTAAAAGAAGTGGACTTTCCTCCTTCAAAAGATGATGAGAACAAGATCTTAGGCAGGAGTATTGCCTATCTCAAAAAGTCCATGGATGAGGCTGTAAGGAGAAATAGAGCTATTATCATTAGAGAGGGAAAGAGCATATGTGTGATGCAAGGACATCCCAAATTCTCAATAGCTAAGAAAGAAGAAGCCAAGCAATTAAAGGCTGACAAAAGAGCACAAGCAAAGCTTGAAAAACAGCTAAAGTCAAGCCAAGTTGAAGAAATGAAAGGAATTGAAGTCAGGGGTGAAGAAAAGATTGCTAACTTAGATGAGGTTCTTGGGAGCATATTTGGTGAAAATATGGAGGAAAGAGAGGAATGGCAGAAGGGAAACAGAAGAAAGGCCAAGGCACACAGAAGGAGTGAAGATAACCCTGAAGATACCAAATCTACATCTAAACCACTACCTTCCATACCTGAACCTTTTGTTACTGATCCCTCTATAAATATCCATGGTGAACCAATCATTCCAAAAGAGGAACCTATTGATTGGGACAACATCACATTGCCTACCTTTCTAACCACTCTTCCACCACCAAAGAAACAGAAAAGAAAACCAAAATCTACACCTCCCACAACCTCTAAGAAATTCACTCAAAAACAAAAACCTAAACCTAAGTCACCCATTTCTAAAGATGATTATGTTCACATCTGTGACATAAAAGAAATTTCAGACATTGAACTCTATCTGGATGAGCTGGAGGATGTAAGGGGAATAGCTGCCTACAGACAGTTACCAGAAAGATTAGTGTTCAGATATAAAGGAGCTGGGGAAAGAACATGGCCTCTCCACAGGATTCTAAATGAAGGCTACTCTACCTTGATCAGAGTCTTTTCAGCCATCAAAAAGGATTCTGGCTTTACCAGAACAGCCAAGACTGAAATTCTCAACAAGATTGCCAACATAAGGAAGACTTGGAGGGAACCAAATGCTTTGCCCAGAACCTTACTCATACAAGAAAGGGGAACTAAAATTCACAAATCACCTCATTGGTTGATGGAATTTAGAGATGACAAAGGAGTCAGAAGATTTTTCAGACTTGAAGACCAACTCAAGATTGCCAGCAATGAAACTCTCAAGGAAATGCAATCTAAGTTGGATATCAGTGATGAAGATGAAGCTGAATTCTTCAGAAAACTCCAACTCCAAATTGAGGGAAATGACAAAGGGCTAGGAAAGAAAACCAGGGAACAAAGAAGAAAATGATGTTTTGCTCAGGCTAGAGGAGCACCCTTGGAAATACTGTAAATCTTCAATTACCTCCTAGTACATACACTTTTGCAGCACTTTTTATATTTCTACTTAGTTTCAATTCAAATATTTGTTAAGTGTTTTGTTATCATCAAGTTAACTCTGAATTTATGCCTACAGTTCTTATAGACATAAATAGGGGGAGATTGTTAGGAATATATGTGCATTAGTTTGATGATATGTTTAACAAAACACTTAAGTAGAAATTTAGTGTCTGTAGCCTCAACGGATAAGACCACTTTGGCTATCCGTTGATGGTGTAGCTTTACTTAGAAATAAGTCTAGTATTGTAGCATATTTCAGTCTCTGTATTTAAAATTGTAATTCTTAGAAGTTGAGAGAAACTATGAGTCATGTTGACTACTAGATGATATGCAGATAGGAAGGCCAATTGTAAATATTTCATGCCTTGTAATTTTGTATAAATGAAGTGGTATCAACGGATGACTTAAAAGACCTTCAACGGATGAGAAGCTAAGCTTCAACGGATGTCTCTAAAGCTTCAACGGATAACATCCTTCAACGGATGAGAGCATCAACGGATGAAAGCTTCAACGGATAACATCCTTCAACGGATGAAGTCATCAACGGATGAAAGCTTCAACGGATGTTCTGCTAATCAGCCGTTGATAAGTGGTAGTTGTACCTACAAGCAGAGGCACGTGGGTTGACAGAGAAAACTGAGATGTGGTAGCCGAATTTCAGGATCAACAGAAAAAGCAGCCGTTCTTCTTTTGTACAAAGTTGCAATAGTCAACAAAGTACTTGAGTGAACAGGAAAAGAAGCAAGTGAAGAACTTATTTTACTATTGTAATTTAATATTGTTTTTCACTTGTACACTTGGTAATATATATGAACCAAGAAGAAGCTAGTAATTAGATAGATTTTTCCAGAGCTGTTAAGAAATATCTTGAGAGAAAATTCATCTAGTTTGTACTAGGATGCAGCTGTGATCAACATTGTTGAACACAGATTTTCTAATATACCATCTCTGGTGGAACAACAAATCCACCAGAAAAGTTTTTAAGGTCTGTTGTGTTCTTTACATTTGTGCTTGAATATATATCTGTCTGTATTAGCTTAAAGCAATTCACACACTTGTTCTTCTTGAACACACAACTTTATAAACTACTCAAAACTTGAAAAAGTTTTGAGATTTACATTCAACCCCCCTTCTGTAAATCTCATTGTTAGTCTTCTAGGAATAACAATATGACATTCAATGTGTTTAATGCAATAAAATTCCCTACGGAAGATGAGGAGTGCTTCAAGATGGATTTGGTCGATTCTGCAGTTATCTCAGAACTTGATCATGTGCTAAGGTCTGATGCCTTAGAAAAAGCCTTATTGGGGGAATTTGACAGTGATGATGAGGAAGGCAATGAGCAGTTACAATATCTAGATCCTTCTTCTTGAAAATGAAAGCTAGACATGCCATTTGAATCTCTTGGTAATACTGATCTCAAGAATGTTGAGGGAGAGCTCAAACCATCTATTGAGGAAGTACCTACTTTGGAGCTTAAACCATTGCCTGAACACTTGAGGTATGTTTTTTAAGGTGATGCATCTACTTTACCTGTTATTATTGCATCGGACCTTTCAGGTAGTGATGAGGATAAGCTCTTGAGGATTTTGAGAGAGTTCAAATCGGCCATCGGATGGACTATAGCAGATATAAAAGGGATCAGCCCTTCGTACTGCATGCATAAAATTCTGCTAGAGGAAGGTAGCAAGCCGACTGTTGAGCAATAGCGAAGGCTTAATCCTATCATAAAATAAGTGGTGAAGAAAAAAATTTTAAAGTGGCTAGATGCAGGAATTATATATCCTATTTCTGACAGTTCTTGGGTGACAAGCATCGATTTAAGTTTGGGGGTGTGATAAGTGGCATTTTATACCACTTAGAGCATCTCATAACGGCTTGAATTGATGTCTTGAACTCGAGTATTTTGTGTATTTGATGCATTTTCGAGTGTTTTTGCATTTCAGTGTATAACTTGATTTGATAGGAGGATTTCATCAAAATAAGCTAAGGGAAGTGCTTGGGATCAGCCTTGGGGAGTTGTGCGAAAAATTCAGCAAAAACAGAAGGAAACCTAAGAATTTTCCAGAAGGGTTGCAGGCGCCTGCCTGGAAGGAGCAGGCGACCGCCTGGTAGCAGGCGCCCGCGTGGTGAATGCAGGCGGCCGCCTGGGTGTGGAAAATTAGAATCTGGATTTTATAATTCGAGTATAAATTGGCTTCTGTTGGCGCTGTTTCTAATGGACTCTTATATAAACCTATTGGGGAGCCGTTTTCAACAACATGTAACAAGGAGAGAAGACCAAGAAGACCGATTTAGCACACAACAACGAAGAAGAGGAAACATACGTTTATCTTGTGATTCTTTTAATTCGTTGTAACGGTGGATGCTAGTTTTCTTTACTCTTTAAACCTTAATACTCTTTTGACGTACTTCATTATTTATTAAGTATTTTTATTAGTTTATATCGTTATGTTATTATCATGTTTTCATATGAACCCATGGTGACAATGAGTTCTATTATAGGCTAATCGTGATCATGGGATCATAGCAGATTTACTATGGATTTCTTTAGTTAATTGTTTAATACCTTGGTATGTGGTGATTGTATGATATCTAGCATAGGTTGTGCTTATTCGTCTTATGTGCGTCGCGAACATGTAAGATAGATTGTTAATCTCTTGTGAAGTGACAGTGAATCTTAAGATTTAGAACATGCCATGCTAGCATAGGTTCGTGTATTGTATGCATGATTACTGGGTAACTCTAACTGTTTTACTTGCCCTGTGCAATCATAATGAATAACTTGCGCTTAAATCGTTATGTTGTCAAATTCTGTAGACATATAGGGTCTCAACATAATTGATGCCTATTCAACTTCTATCTTAATTATGGATGCTTGGTAGAATGGTATTCGTACAACAAAAGTTGGCGTTTATCAGTTTCGTGTTGTTCGATTAATATCATCACCATTACATGCTAAGGGTAATAACAATAACTATTGAATGAAGTAGTAATGAAGTTAGGATCTCATGTGTGTTTAATATTGATAATTTAAGTGTTTAATTCTCGTAGTTAATATTAGTTAATCAACCTTAATTGTAATTGCCTTGACATTGAAGAGTAATCATATATTGGTGAGTAAGTATTATTTAAATATAATTAATCAGAGTCTCTGTGGGAACGAACTAGAATCGTTCTATATTACTTACGAACGCGTATACTTGCGTGAATTATTTAGCGCATGATTTGTGCCTAACAGAAATGCAACACATGCTTCTAGTATTTAGTAGTATACGTATTAATCAAGTCGATGAAACCATTTTCATTTTATGTAAGGGTTGAACCCGTTTTTATGGATATTGTCTATTTATGCAAGTTTATTTCTATCATCTTGTCGATCAATTATTTATGTATGAGAATTTGATAAGTGCAAGTCATGAAAGTACAAATACCAAAAATAAAAGACAAGTGGATAAACAAGCTAGCAACGCATAAAGGATAAAAGATCCTGAAGGATCACAAGTTAGTCTTGAAGGACAGTTAGGGTACAAATATGAAATGTTTAAGGCCCATAAAGGACCATAAAAAAATAAGTGTTGAATAAAATCTACAAGAGGAAGTCAAGGCCATGCAAGGCCGAAAAATCACTCCTCAAATGAGTCTTCTTCTTCTTCTTCTTCTTCTTCTTCTTCTTTTTCATCTTCTTTATTCTGCCCACTCTTGTTGACCTCCTCGTCATCCTAATTCTCACCCGTCTCGCCGTCAAAAATCCCTGAAGAGGAACATGAAGAACCCTTGTTCTGAATCCTCTTTCCTTGAATGTGCTCATGAACCTTCCCATAAATAGGGCCTTTGGATGGAACCTTCCCTCCAGGGCTTCCTTGCACAGTGGGCTTTTCCTCCCGCGCTATCACGAATTAGCACTTTCCCCTTAGAGTCGAAGCGACTCAAATTGGAGCCGGAGTGTTGGTAAGCCAAATCTAGGCCTGAGTTAGGGGCTTGGGCAACCATATTAGTATTAGGGAGCCATATCTAGGCCCAAGGACTAGGAAAGTCAATCGGCTAAACAACATCAAGATAAGCACCATGAACCTTGTTGATAGCCAAATCCCAGCCAAGTGACATGTTCGCATGACTTATTTTATCATCATGTTGATCCATCAACTGGAGGAACTCCTCAGCCTGATGGTAAATATTAACCATCGTTCCCCACTCCAGCTTCTTTTTCTTCTGAAGGCTGTGATATTTCTTTTGAACTAACATGACATTGTCTTCAGCAACAATGGCCCTCGATTCCTAGTCTTTGGACTCTTGCTAAAACTTGCTTCTTAATTTATTTAAGGCAAAGTTCTTTCCTTGAAGGGATAGATCATTGGAATGAGCATTGACTTGAAAAGGGTAGACATTCACTAAGGATTTATTAAAATAGACTTGAAAGGTCCGACTATGCAAGATACAAGAAAGTGCAAACCTGATACAAGGCGTGATCACCCATCATGTCAGCTTCGAGGAGCTTGTCAGGAGTACTGACCTCAATCAGGTCCACATAGGTGATGGAGCACCTAGACCAGTCTAGAGCGAGCCCCGGACTCCCGATCACAGACTCCTGACTATAAATACTTCAAGGCGGATTGAAATGGGTCTTGGAACTCCCATTTGCCCCTTTAATCCTTTTTTTTCCCAAATAAGACTCTCCAAATAATGCGGGGACCTTGGGAGGAAGACGGATTGCTTCCTTGGCCTCCTAGTTGTGCATTCTTCTTGTGGTATTGATCCCCTTCTTGGTAGCTTCAACATCCATAGCTTCAGCAGTTGATACAAAACAAGAAAAATATTGGAATAAGAACAAACTTGTCCAAAGTTGAGAAAGAATTAGTAAAATTTCCTCAAGTGAAAGACCGCTAAGACCGGCCTCGACGAGCATTCGCTCCGTCATAATATGCTGAAAGTAAGTTCAGCTTTTATCACGAATAAGAGCATCACGAGCATAGCACTTATTAACATCAAGCTTAAGAATGTGGTTAGGATGATCCATCATATTGCAAAAACTAGTTCTGAAAAGATCACCCCAATCACTGTCTTCTAATTTAAGAACAAAAAATGTCGTGTTCAACCCGTGATAAGAATCAGGAAGAGAGAGTGGGTTAACAATGTTGTCAACCCCGGATCTATGATTGATTTGGACCCATCCAGCTCTTATCAATGGAGAGTTCTTGAGCATGAAGATGCTCTTGAAGATTGTGGTGCTCAATGGGATGCCCAACTGATGGCAACTAATTATAAAGACTATAATAACAACCTAGGCGTTTGGGTAAAGCTGGCAAGGGTGAGCCCCGATCTCCCTTAGCAACCTTACTATGAATGGATGAACTGGGAACCTTAATCCCACAGTGATAACACTCTTGAAGACACACAGTAGTTTTGGGTCCCAGTTACAGGTTCGGTCGTTGTCACGGGCCTTACGAACCTTGATCCCTCGGGGAAAGATATACAATTATTTGATTTGCCTTAGCTCACTTTTCTTGAGCTCGCTTACATGACAAAATATATCAAGATAAACACTAGCCGGATACCCTTCTGCTAACTCTTGGAATATATTTGTCATACTCATAGCAGTCTAACAAGGTTATATAGATATAGATGAATTAAGTATCATACCTCGTTGGCATCTCGTCTTGTCAAGGCGAGTCATGGCCTCAGTCGGGGAGATGGAAGTGCCGTTGTTCTCTTGAGACGTCCTCCATAAAATCTTGAAAGAGCTAAAATTAGAGAGACTTTGAGAATGTGAGAGGTTGAGAAATGAGAAGTGAATGAAAATGAAAGCTTATCCTCTTTATAAGAAAAAAGGCACATGTTATAGCAATTTACAACCCAGATTGATTCGTGTTTGCAGGTTGTTTACAAGTTAATACTTACAAACGACTAAAACTGCTCATTATTAGTATGGTAGATACTATAAAAATGAATAAATGCTCCGTTAGAGCTGAATTCTTTGAGACTGGCCTAAGTATGCTTAATTAAAGTTAAGATCAATGATTTAGTCTTAAGCTAAGATTAACAATGCTAGTCATTCAAATTAATGAATAATTTGGAAATTTATCTGCACTACACCATAAAATAGCCTATAGTTACATTTCACCATATGTGTTACCTTATCTTATGTTACTATAGGTATGAAATATTCACTCTATCACAACACCTACATTAGTAGGGTTACCAAAGTAATAAAACTATGTTGCCCTAACTCAATAAGGTGTTAACCACAACAACATAAGATATTATGTTACCATAGACTATAAAAATTAAAAAATTTAATTTCAACCAAAATAATATTTTATAAATTTTAAAAAAATTATTAGGATTAAATAATCTAGGTATTTTTCATAAGTAATAATCATAAAAATAAAAAAATAATTTAAAAATACTAAAACATTTCTTTATAGAAAATAAAATCATGTAACAACTTTTAATTTCAAAAATTATTTAGATTAAAAAATTAATTGTAATTGTACTAAATAAATTACGGTATATAACTTTATTATAATTGATAAAAATGAAATTATTTCATATGATTAAAAAATAATTGAACAAATTTCAATTAATAGTTTATTATTAATAAAACATTTATTAATAAAAAATAAAAGCCTGTAATAAATGTGAATTTATAAAGAAAAAATTTAAAATTTTATTGCTATAATTATTATATGTAAAATTTTAAAAAGATTATATAATATTTGAAGAAAAATAAAAAAATGAATTGGGTTGGGCTCCTTCAAGTTTGGGCTCTAAAATTTGGACAGGCCGCAATTGAAAATTTTGGAAAAAAGAAGGGGGAAATCAAATTTCCATAAAGTAAATCTGATTTACTCCCCCGTCTTGGTCAGTCTTACTGTCTCTCTCGCTGAAATTCAATTAGGGCAACACATTCAAGAAGAGGAATCAAGGGTTTAACACAATCAATAATTGGTTTTGGGTTGGAATTTACTGTTTGAGGTTTAATTATGGTCGGAGAAAAGTTTAGGGTTCAATAACTTCTCCTTTGTCTTGTATTTAAGCTTTACATATGAATACCTTCGTGTATATAACTTCTCGTTCGCCTCTTCTTAGTTTGTGTTTAAATTCTTGAGTAATTTTGGGTTGTTTATAGTTAGTGTTTACACTTTCACAGTTGGGTTTTCAAGCACATTAATCTCATACTTTTTTGTTATTTATAGGTATTTACCATGTTTATTCTGCGTTTTACTTATAAGAAGCTAAAGGTAAGAGGTATACTATAGGTTTAGCCTTGATCAACTTACCTCCATTTTGTATGCAACTGTGAGATTAGAAAGCAGTATCATCTTCTAATTCATAAGGTTGATCATAAAGCTGATAATTCAATTATTACTCAAATTTGACCTCTGTTAATGGTGGATTGGTTTTAAAGCTTCTTCCACTATAATGTTTGCTTTCTGCTTGTTGGTTATTTATTTGACTATTACAGATACTTTTTGCACTTTCAATCTGCAATTTAAGTAATATATGTAGTACATTAAATGACATACAGGTAAAAGTTCAAGGTAGGAGATTTATTATGCATACTGATTTATTTAACTGTTATATACGATTGAGACTAGTGCATCTTGTCTAAACTCTTGTTGTTGTGCAGGTGTTGTGAAATCTTTACAAAGACAGAAACGTGGTAATAAACCTAGTGAAGAGAGCTGAAAAGGCTGGGTACAAGGCAAATGCCCTTACGGTAAATACTCCAAGGCTTAGGAGGAGGGAAGCAGATTTCAAAAACAGGTGCACTATGACAAACAAAGACAATTGAATGGATTTGTTGAACTGCTGCATCATTTATTTTGTATAAGTGGATTCGATAACTAGCTAAATTTTATTGCTTTTTCAGCTTTGCTATAACTATTTATGAACAGTCTTAATCAGATTCAATATGCCTCCACACCTCACACTAAAAAACTTTGAGGGTATGAACATTGGCAAATTTGACAAGGTAATTGTAATGAGTTGCTGGTAATGCCAACACAACGGTAATTCTCGTAACTAGTTCATTGATGGGAAAAAAATATGTGTTTATTTACACAATGCAGATTCTGGACTTACCAAATATATTGTTGGTCTAGTTGACAGATCACTTGGCTGGAAGGTTAAATTGTTGTTTGATTCATATATTGTATGAATTTTGTCCCTCAAATTACCAACGTCTGGAAGTTTTTGAACAGGATATAGCATAGCTTAAAACGATTACTCACTTACCAATTCTAGTAAAGGGTATAGTAACTGCTGAAGATGGTGAGAGTTATTTAATTTGTTACTCATTTGCTCCCCCTACATTATATGCTCCTCCGACCCTGTTATGACCCCTTTAATCAAATTCTCCGTCTATTTGCAAATAATGCAGCTAAGATAGCAGTACAAAACGGAGCATCATGAATAATTGTATCAAATCATGGGGCACGACAACTTGATTATGTTTGCAAATTTTATAATAATTTAATCTTGCTTGCATATTTTCAGCTTGAACTTCTTATGTAGTCAATTTCATTTTCTCGGGTATATTTTCTGCGCAGTTGTTTTGTTTATCACTTTCTAATTATATTGATTTTACAATTAGTGTTTTCAATTCGTATTTTTTGCAAAATGCATTTGTGTAGCTCAGGAATATTTGGCATTCTCCATTAGTATATTTTCTAGAAGATTATATATGTCTCCAGGAAATTGATACTTTCTGACTGTTTGGTCGTGTATATTATTTGCATTATATGGTGTGTATTTATGACTGTTTGAGTAATGACACGTGCAAGATACTTTCTTATACTCAATATACTTAATTAGATACTCCAGATTCTCTTAAATTTATACCAATAATTCAATCTGTTCAATAGAAAAGATACTTCCAGTTGTCAAAAATCAGCATTTATTGCTTTATATATGTAATTGTCATTGCTTATTTGTCCACACAATCTGCTTCAATCTGTTTATACTATGAGATGTAAGTGAACTTGATTGAAATGGAATGTACAGATTGTTGTTGTGTTTTTACAATCTTGATGTAGATTGTTGTTGTGTTTTTACAATCTTGATGTCATGGTAGTTTGTTTTACTAATCTGTCTGTTTCTGTCATAAAAGATTTTGTTAATAGAGTAGTATTATACAAGCTTGTTGTAGGTAGTTTTACATATTTTGATGAAATACAAGATTCCATTACTTTAATAAGAGATGACACATGGTAATCAGGTAATGTATTTGAAGGGGGTAGACAATATAAAATAATAGCCCTTAGCTAGCTAGATCCAATCTGGAAAGAGACATGAGTGGTGCGTGAAATTAGTCGTGTTGTGGACATGGGGGAGTGACAACAAAATGTGGACTATAGAATTGGTATGTATACATCCATACCCTTTTCTCTGTAGAAAATAGATTTTCTACATCCATAATTGGTATATGGACTATATGTGGTCATCCAAGATTTCTCTTTGGCAGCCCAGATTCAAACTGGGTCTTTCTTCATTGTATTCTTGTTAGTATCAGATACCAGCTCTGCTATTCACAGTATTCTCAGCTTGGCCTTTCTGTTCTCATGTATACAATTTATCTTATTTTATAACTGTGGGAAGGTTGCATTGTTAACTATTTGGGGCCATTTTCCTAAGTTTATATGTCTTTATGTTGGGGATATATTCATGGTCAATAATAGGTGGTCCTTTTATTGGTAATTAGAGTTGGTCCTTTTATTTTTATTTTTTTTCAAAAGTAATATGAATAGTCCATTATGGTACCTTATTTACTGTGCCAAGTTTATGCTGATTATGGTATTCCTTATTAAAATAAATATGGCTTTTGAACTGATTTAATTTTGGTCAACAGGATAAATTTCTTAGAGCAGTCAATGCATAGGCTCTTTGAAGAACGCAATTGAAGCTCTGGAGGTTGAGAATTGTGTTCGATTAAACAACCGATTGTAGCACATATTGACAATACTTGATTGTTTATATTTACAGAACTTCATTAAGTTAGAATGTAGTTTTTATAAATTTTCATTCATCCATTTCTAATAATCCATGAGTTTTATATATGTTTATTTAATTTGAGTTATTACTCTAATTATTTTTGAAATATTTCCATTTATATTTTGGATTAAAATATTCATCATTTTTATTATTATATTTGTAAAAAATTAAGGAAAAACAAGTAAAAACAAACTATTTAATATAAATTTTTAAAATTATCTAGGTGGGCCCCTTATATATGGGCCCACTTTTTTAAAAAAATATAACTATTGCAACGTAGCATTTTATGTTGCTATAATATGCTATTATAACATCTATATGGATCTACTATAACATTTGAAACTACGTTATCTTAGACATGTTTTGATGTTACTATATATACTTATAGTTACTGCTCAGGACTTAACATATCAAATGTGTTGCTATAGCTTTTTTTTGACCTACAGCAACATCAAATAAGATCTATAGAGACACATTTTTGATGTTACAAGAACCAATCTATGATGTTACAACCTAAATTGACTCGCGTTTGCAGGTTGTTTACATGTTAATACTTACAAACGACTAAAATTACTCGCTAGGGAAGATACACAAAAAATGAATAAATGCTCCGTTACAGCTGAATTCTCGAAGACATGCCTAAGTACGCTTAATTAAAGCTAAGATCAATGATTTAGTCTTAAGTTAAGATTAACAATGCTAGTCATTCAAATTATTGAATAATTTGGAAATTTATTTGTAAATTTCCAAAAAAATATTTTTGGAGGCTTTTCAGCCGCTAAGAATGCCTCTTTGCTTACTCTTTGAAGCGTAGACTTGGCAGAGTAAGATTATTTTGAAGGCTTTTCAGCCTCCAAGGATGTCACTTCGCTTACTCTCGTAAGAGTATAATTATTTTTAAAGTCTTTTCAGCCTAGGACATCACCTCACTTACTCTTGGAATAGTAGACTCGTAAGAGTAGGATTATTTTGGAAGATTTTCATCCGCCAAGGACGTTACCTCGCTTACTCTTGGAAAAGTAGACTCAGAAGAGTAGAATTATTTTGGAGATTTTTCAACCGCCAAGGACGTCACATCGCTTACTATTGGAAGAGTAGACTCTCAAAAGTAGGATTATTTTCTAAAGCTTTTCATTCGACCAGGGCGTCTAAGACACAGGCTCCCAGAAGAGTAGGGCGCCTATGCCACGACCACGAACTCCCTAGCCAACAAGCCCCTAACCAGCCCGGCTAAGTAGACTCTAATGGAGGCTCTCAGCCAAGTTGGCCAACACCATGACAGTCCCTAAGCCGAGTAGGCTGCCATTGTGAACCCCTCTACCCGAGTGGAGTGGGCCGAGTAGGCTCTAGAGAAGTCTTTTTCCCTCCATCGCGCCCACGATAAAAAAATGAAAATTTTAATCGTGAAGACCTACACCAAGGCACCTACCAACCGAGTAGGCCGTCTTGACGCAGCCCTTCGGCCGAGTAGGCTTCAGAGGAGCCTCTCGCCACCGTCGTGGTCACGACGACGCCCAAAAAAATGAAAAATTTAGCCAAGTACCCCAGCTGAGTAGGTGGTCATGGTGCAGCCCCTCATCCGCCTGGAGTGAGCCGAGTAGGCTTTGGAGGAACCTCGACACTCCGTCGCGGTCACGGAAGAAGTTTTTGGCTCCCTGTTGAGTGACATTTATGACACTTTATAACACTCCATAAAACTTTGAATTGGTGTTTTGTACTCAAGTTGTTGGTATTTTAACGTGTTTTTGTAGTGTTTTTGCATTTTAGTCATTTATCAGGATTGCAGGTGATTTAGCATGGTTTTTATGCCAATTTGGTGTTAGGATAGTGTCTAGAATAAAAACTCGTGAAAGACCAACTCAAATCAGCAAGAAAAGAAAGAAGTCAGAATTTTCTCTAGAGAGACGGTGCGGCCGCGCCAGGATGGCAGAATGTCAGCGTGCCCGCGCTGGTCAAGTGGTCGGGAATTAAGAATCCTGTTTCTTCTGGAATTTTGATTCGTTGGACTTCTACTCTGCATGGGCTGCTATATATACATAACTTATGCTCATTTTTCAAAAGGAGACATACTAGAGCTTAAAGAGAAGGCGTAAGAAGACCGTAGAGCACGATTCAACCAAGGCGAAGAAGATCTAGTTTATTCTTGTTATTCTTTGTTATAAGTTGTAACTTGGATGCTAGTTTTCTTATTCGTGAACCTATACTCTTGTTTCGTACTTGGTTTTATTTAAGTATGAAGACTACGTTTATTATACCATGCTTTCATCGGAACCCACGTTGATGATGAGTCCGATTATGGGCTAATCGTTATCGTGAGGTTCTAACGAATTTATTTATGGATTTATTTAATTAATTTATTTCGATACCTTAGTGTGTGGTGATTGTATCATAACCTAGTATTGGTTGTGCTTATTCGTCTTATGAGCGTCGCGAACTTATAAGATAGTGTGTTAATCTTTAATGAAGCGAACGTGAATTTAAGGGTTTAGAACTTGCCATGCTAGCATAGGTTCATATATGTGATATGCATGATTCGTAGGTAATTTTAACCATCTTACTTGCCCTATATAATCATGATAGATAACTTGTGCATTAAACCGTTATGTTGTCAAATTTTATAGACATATAGGGTCTCAATATAATTGGTGTCTATTCAGCTTCTATCTCTTTTGTGGATGTCTGGTAGTATGGTATCCGTACAACGAAAGTTGGCGTTTATCAGTTTCGTGTTATCTGATTAGTGCCATCACCATTACATGCTAAGGTAAAGAACGAAAAGGATATTGGATGAAGTATTTAACGAAGTTAGAATCCCATGTTTGTGTCATATATTATTCAAATTTCTTAATTTTTTTAGTTTATGTTCTTTAGTTTAATCTCTTAGTTAATCTTAATTATAATCAATCTCAATTTGTTACTCGTCTTAACATTGGATAATAACCATACTAGTGTTGCATAGATACATTGATTGAAATTAACCTAAACCTATCCCTGTGGGAACGAACTAGAATTTATTCTATATTACTTGCGATCGCGTATACTTGTGTGAATATTAGCGCGTGTTTCAGCCCCAACACTCTCCTGTCGCGACCACAAAGAAAGATTTTGGCTCCACGTGACGAACACGAATGAAATTTTGTGATAATATTTTGGCAAAAAATAAAAATTTTCATATTTACTAATTAGCCAAAATTAGGGCCGATTAGTTAAATTTAGACAAAAATTGGCCCCGATTAGAGCCAATTAGAATAATAAAGCTTACAATAACCTTTATAAAGGACAATTAGTAACTTACGCTCTTTATTTAACCAAGATTAAGACTACTTTAGCTCAAAATTAGGTTATGTTTGGCCTAGTCAGCCGTTATTACCTAAAAATTAGCCCCAATTAGGGTCAATTAACCCCGAGTAGGGTCGATTATTAGGTATCATCTTGTAATTAGCCTTTGTTAAGGTTAAAAGGTGATCAACGCTTGTTTGTTAGCCTCAATAAGGGCATGTTAGCTTCAAAAGCTATTCAATTAGACTTGTGATGGCCTAGAGTGTAAAAGATCACTTAAGAAAGTATAAGTCATAATGAATGTGTAGGTCAATCCACACTTCACAATATGACCGAACTCAGGAAAGGACGAAACAATCCCGAATCGTGATTAGACCATTATAACTTCCTTAAAACCTCAAGAAGTTTTCCCGATAGTTGTGGGTCAAATGATATGAATGAAAAGTAATTTATAAAGATATAATTAATGTTGAATTTATCATGTCCTAAAGTTGACTAGTCAAAATCCGTAAATGCCAAGACCAAAAATGGTCATGACGACCACGACCTAAATTAGGTCATGACGGCCACGACCCAAAGTAGGTCGTCACGACCACCACCTAATATTGGTCCTGATAGTCCGAATAGACTATGACGGCCACAACCCAGGATGGGTCGTGATGACGTCCACGGCCTAAAATCAGCTACCTGGTAAGCCCGTCGAGATGACCTGTAAATGAGGTCCACAATGGCACCAAAGTTATGTCCAACATGTAAACAGACTCCTACAAGGAAGGATTCAGGATCCATCGTCTTGAGGTGTCCTACTTACCATCTAAGTAGGAGACTTGTCCTCCAAGTCTCCAAATCCTAGTCTAACCCTAATCTGAATCTTTATATAAAGGGCTTTACCCCACAACCTAGAACTACATTTTTGGCTTGATTCTCTACAATACAAAGATACGTAGGCATTTTGTGAGGACTGGGTAGTCTCAAACACAAGCGCATCCTTTAACGATCGCAGCTCAACCATCCTAACATTAAATACAAACGAAACCGTGGTTTTTATTGTACTATAAATGTGTTAGTTTCTTTCATGTCTTTCGAGTGTATTAAATGTATATAGTTTAATGTTGCTAAATATTTAGAATTTTGTTTGAATTTCTTTGAGGAACACGTTATATATGGTGGATCTCCCATTTTATTATCGACCATTATATTTGCTTAATACTTTTGTTAATCTGAATTTCATAAAAACTCATTTATGATTTTTCAATTTTAGTTAACATATCAATTTGCTCATTTATTTTTTTCAATAGCTAAAATCTAGCATGATTTGTATTTTAATTAATTATTTTCAATAATAGTAACTGATATTTCCTTATACTCATTTATCTCATTTATGCTACACTTTCATAAACACCAGACCTTATATAAATAATTGTTCGTCGGTTATTCGGTCCAGTTATTTTGTTCGGTAAATAACAGTCGTTGGACCATTGGCCAGATACACAAGAACCGCTAGAACCGCTAGATGTGATAACAAAATAATATTATTTATATTAAAAACTAAATTAATCTCATTTTTTCAAAAAACAAAAATTATTCTCATAAGTTCAGGGTTCGAATCCCGTTAATAACATATATACATAAGCTTTTATATTCTTTGTTTGTATATTTTGTAAATTTTAAAAAAATCTACATATTTAAGGTTTGAATCCCGTAAATAACATATTATATTTATATTATATTTATTTATTCAGGACTCCAAATACCAGAAAACATTTATTTTTATCACTTATATTTTCTTTAATTTATTTCCAGCTATTCAAAATAGAGAATATCTAGAGTTATCACGACGAGATTTAATTGGTAATACTTTTTGTGAAATGACGATTCCATCGTGCATAAATATGCGTTCACAGATTATAATTTGTCATGACCAATTTCGCTACAAAATAGGGACATGCAGCATAACTCTTCAAATATATATATATAATATCAAAATAAAAATATATAAATATGTTAGGAATATGTGTATTAGTTTGATGATAAGTTAAGCAAAACACTTAAGTAGAAATCTAGTGTTTGTAGCCTCAACGGATAAGACCATCTTGGCTATCCGTTGAAGGAGTAGCTGTACTTAGCAATAAATTTAGTATTGTAGCACATTTCACTCTCTGGTTTCAAGCTGTAATTCTTAGATGTTGTTAGGAAATAATCAGTCATGTTGACTACTAATGGATGTACAAATAGGAGGGCTAATTGTAAATATTTCATGTCTTGTAATTTTGTATAAGTGAAGAAGTGTCAACGGATATTGAAGACCTTCAACGGATAATAAACAAAGCTTCAACGGATGTCTCTAATGCTTCAACGGATAATATCCATCAACGGATAAGTGCTTCAACTGATAATGCATCAACGGATAAAGCTTCAACGGATAAAGTCTCAACGGATAAGGCATCAACGGATGAAAGCTTCAACGGATGCTTAGTTCATTAACAGTTGATAGTGACAATTCACAAGCTGACAGAGGCACATGGGTTGACAGAGACATACTGGAATGTGGAAGCCTCTAGGAGGAATCAAGAAAATGCAGCATTTCCATTCTGATGCAAACAAGAAAGTATTCAAAGATTTACAGATTATCCTAGATTGCATTGGATAGAGAAATGAAGGAGAAACATGTGAAGAATCTTTTCAATTGTATTTTACAGTTTGTCTTCACTTGTAAACTTGGTGATATATAAACCAAGTAGCAGCTAGTAATTAGATATGAATTTTCCTGAGCTGTTTAGAAATATCAAAAGAGAAAATCATCTAGTTTGTACTAGGAAGCAGCTGTGATTTAATTCTTTGAATCACAGATTTTCTGAAATAACACATCTCCGGTGGAACAACAAATCCACCAGAAAAGTTTTTAAGTTCTTTGTGCTAATTACATTTGTGTTTGAATATATATCTGTCTGCATCAGCTTCAAGCAATTCACACACACTTGATCACTCAAACACCTAGCCTTAGAAACGGCTCAAAACTTGAAAAAGTTTTGAGATTTACATTCAACCCCCCTTCTGTAAATCTCATTGTTAGTCCACTGGGAATAACAATTGGTATCAGAGCAAGTTCTTAACATACAAAGAGTTTAAAGATCTATTCTGCTAACATTATGAGTGCACAGAAGAATCCTCCTGCTACCAGCATGAGTAGGAAAGATATTGGTGTAAAGATCCCAGTCCTGGAAAAAGATAATTATCATCACTGGAAAGTGAAGATGCATTTACATCTTCTTTCTCAAGATGAAAGCTACATCAACTGTATTGAAAATGGTCCTCACATCCCTCACAAAGTAACCACAGCTGCTACTGCAACAGTTGCTGTTGGACAGTCCATTCCCAAGCCAAAAGCAGAATGGACTATTGAAGACATGGAAGAAATTCGCAAGGATAAGAGAGCCATGAACATTTTGTTTAATGGCTTAGATCAAGATATGTTTGACAATGTCATCAATAGCCAAACTGCAAAGGAAGTTTGGGATACTGTACAAATCATCTGTGAAGGTACTGAGCAGGTCAGAGAGAACAAGATGCAGCTTCTTATTCAACAGTATGAATATTTTCACTTTGAAGAAGGTGAATCATTAAATGATACCTTCAACAGGTTTCAGAAACTGTTGAATGGATTGAAGCTGTATGGTAGAGTGTACCAAGTCAAGGATTCCAACTTAAAATTTCTTAGGTCTCTGCCAAAGGAATGGAAGCCCATGACTGTCTCTTTGAGAAATTTTCAAGATTATAAGAACTTCACACTTGAAAGATTATATGGAATTCTGAAGACTTATGAACTTGAAATGGAGCAGGATGAGCTGTTGGAAAAGGGAAAAAGAAAAGGAGGAACAGTTGCTCTTGTAGCTGACAGTGAGAAGATGGAAGCCAGGAATGAGGAGAAAACAATGCCAAGTCTCAAAATTGGCACAAGCAAATCAGAATCAAGCAAGGGTAAAAAGCAAGTTGCTGAGGATGAAGACAATTCCAGTCAGGATGAATCTGATGATATTGAAGAACATTTGGCCTTTCTGTCCAGGAGGTTTGCAAAAATGAAGTTCAGGAAAAACACAAAGTTCACTAAGCCAAACAAAAACATGGTGGACAAATCAAAGTTCAAATGTTACAACTGTGGCATTAGTGGACACTTTGCAAGTGAGTGTAGGAAGCCAAATTCTGAGAAAAAGAAATTTGAGCAAGTTGATTACAAAAAGAAGTATTTTGATTTCCTCAAACAAAAGGAAAGAGCTTTTCTCACTCAAGATGATTGGGCAGCAGATGGGGTAAATGAAGATGATGATGTGGAATATGTCAACCTAGTCCTGATGGCTAATTCTGATGAAAATGAAACTAGTTCATCAAGCAACCAGGTAATTACTACTGATCTCTCTCAGCTTTCTAAACATGAATGCAATGAAGCCATAAATGATATGACCAATGAATTATATCATTTGCGTGTTTCCCTTAAATCACTAGCAAAAGAAAACACTAGGATCAAGGAGAATAATGTGTTTTTAAGTGATAGGAATGCTGTGTTAGAGGATCAGGTAATTGAGCTTGAAAAGATAAAACTTAAATGCTTGACTGTTTAGAGTGAACTAGCAGAAGCTGTTAAGAAAGTAGAAATTCTTTCTACATAGTTAGAAAGTGAGCAAGAGGTAATCAAGGCCTGGAAAACATCTAGGGATGTTAGTGTTCGGATTGCAAAGGTTCAGGGAATTGAATCATTCTGTGAGGATGCCTGGAAGAAAAACAAAAAGGAGTTAGAATTAATTGATGGATTGTCAACGGATGTGGAATCAACGGATGATGAAAGTTATCCGTTGAAGGAAGAAAAGGAGCATCCGTTGAAGGCTCATCAATTAAAACAGACAAGTTCTTTTAAAAATAAAAATCTCAATAAAAAGAATGATTCAACTCTCAAGAACTTTGTCAAAGAAGGAGCTAGCACATCCAGAGATGTCAGTAAGGTGAATATAGGACACATGACTTTAGATCAGCTAAAAGATAGGCTTAAGTTGGTTGAGGATAAGAAGGAAACTAAAATAAAATCTAAAAGAAATGGGAAGGTAGGGATTAATAAACATAACAATTACACACCTGATAGGTATGCTCCTAGAAAAAGCTGTGTGCATTGTAAAAGTGTTAATCACCTATCTGATAATTGCAAATCTATTAAAAATGCTCCCATTCCTTCAAATCCCTCCATGCCTAACATGTCTATGTCACCTCTGCATACTATGCCTGTTATGTCTCACCAGAATCCCCATGCACATTTTGCAAACATGCCATATATTAATAATCCTTATTTTACTGCATTTAGTATGCCTCAAATGCCATACAATATGCCTATGTGGAATAACATGTTTGCACAACCTATGCCTTATATAATTCAATCAAATGTGTTAAATGATTCTGTGACTAACCCTACACTTCAACCAACCACATCTGAGACCAAGGTTGACCCAAAGTTACCTAAGTCAAAAGATGCAGGAGGAATGAAGTCTAGGAAAAAGACTAACAAGGCTGGACCCAAGAAAACTTAGGTACCAAAATCAACTTGATTGATTTTATTGTGTGCAGGGACAAAGAAGGAATCTATGGTACTTGGACAGTGGTTGTTCAAGACACATGACAGGAGATTTCACCCTGCTCACAGAGTTTAAGGAGAGAGCTGGCCCTAGCATAACCTTTGGAGATGACAGCAAAGGATTCACTATGGGATATGGCTTGATTTCAAAAGAAAATGTCATCATTGATGAAGTTGCATTGGTTGATGGTCTCAAACATAATTTATTGAGCATCAGTCAACTATGTGACAGAGGGAATACTGTTTCCTTCAATTCTGAAGCCTGTATTGTCACAAGTAAAAAGGACAATAAAGTGATTCTAACTGGAGTTAGAAAAGGGAATGTGTACTTAGCTGATTTCAACTCTACAGATGCAGAATCCATTACTTGTCTTCTCAGCAAAGCAAGTCCAGTTGAAAGTTGGCTATGGCACAAGAAGTTGTCCCATTTGAATTTCAAGACAATGAATGATCTAGTCAAAAAGGACTTAGTTAGAGGAATGCCTCTAGTGGAATTCACAAGGGATGGACTGTGTGATGCTTGTCAGAAAGGAAAGCAAAAGAAAGTATCATTCAGTAAGAAGCTTGAATCTGCAATTGATGAACCACTACAACTTCTACACATGGATCTTTTTGGACCAGTCAATGTATTGTCAATTTCAAGGAAAAGATACTGCCTAGTGATTGTAGATGATTTCTCAAAGTTTTCATGGGTTTATTTTCTTGGATCAAAGGATGAAGCTAGTAAAATCATCATCAATCATATCAAGCAAGTCAACAATCATCCTGATTTCAAAGTAAGGAATATTAGGAGTGACAATGGAACTGAGTTCAAGAATTCAACCATGAAGTTGTTCTGTGAAGAAAGTGGGATCATGCATGAGTTCTCAGCTCCAAGAACTCCACAACAAAATGGTGTGGTGGAAAGGAAGAACAGATCACTAATTGAAGCTGCAAGGACAATGCTTGAAGAGTCAAAACTCCCAACTTATTTTTGGGCTGAGGCTGTTAACTGTGCATGTTACACTCAGAATATTTCTCTAATCAATCAGGCAAAATGCATGACTCCCTATCAATTATTCAAGAGAAGAAAACCAACTTTAAACTTTCTACATGTCTTTGGTTGCAAATGCTACATCTTAAGGAATCAATCTGATCACAAAGGGAAGTTTGATGTAAAGGCTGATGAAGGAATATTTGTTGGTTATTCTGCTGGAAAATCATATAGGGTCTACAATCTAAGAACCAACATTGTCATGGAATCTGTACATGTTGTGTTTGATGATAAAAAGATTGATGGACTAACAGATGAGGGACATCATGAAGGACTCAAATTTGACAACATTGAGATATACTGTGATGATAGTGAAGATGAGAATGATAAAGAAGGCATCTCAAGAAGAATTCAGAATCTGCCTTTGGATAATGCACAGAATGCTGCATCCGTTGAAAGTCATAATTCAGCTTCCGTTGAAAGAAGCAATGCAGCATCCGTTGAAAGACAAAGTGCATCATCCGTTGAAGTTCATAATGAAGCATCCGTTGATCACAGTCTGTCAACGGATAATCAATTCACTTCATCAGTTGATAGAGCTCCCAATTCCTTTCAAAGGATCAGCAACTTAGGGGGAGTTTCAACAAATCAACATTCTATCTCACAACATGACAATACTGAGGCAACCTCATCTAGGGCTAATCTACCACCTCAAAGGAAATGGACCAAGAATCACCCTTTTGAACTGATCATTGGTGATGCTACATCAAAAGTACAAACTAGAAGGGCTACTCAAGATGAATGTCTGTATAGTAGCTTTCTATCACAGGAGGAACCTAAGAGAGTGGAAGAAGCTCTATTGGATCCAGATTGGATTTTAGCAATGCAAGAGGAGCTAAACCAATTTGAGAGGAACAAAGTATGGAAGCTGGTACCCAAGCCAAAGAACAAGAGTTCTATTGACAAAAATGGGTATTCAGAAATAAGATGGATGAAAATGGCATTGTCATAAGGAATAAAGCAAGATTGGTTGCTAAAGGCTATTCTCAACAAGAGGGGATAGATTTTGATGAAACATTTGCTCCAATTGCCAGACTTGAAGCCATCAGAATCTTTCTAGCCTATGCAGCTAATGCCAATTTCAAAGTCTATCAAATGGATGTCAAGAGTGCATTTCTAAATGGGGAATTGGAGGAAGAAGTTTATGTAAGCCAACCTCCAGGTTTTGAAGATCCAAATTTTCCAGACTATGTGTATTATCTGTTGAAAGCACTCTATGGACTAAAGCAAGTTCCTAGAGCCTGGTATGAGACTTTGTCAAAGTTCCTTCTAGATAATCACTTCACAAGAGGTACTGTTGACAAAACTCTCTTCTTTAGAAATGTTAATGGCTCTAAGATACTTGTACAAATTTATGTAGATGATATTATATTTGGATCTACAGATGGTAAGCTTTGTAAAAAGTTTGCTAAATTAATGTAAAGTAAATATGAAATGAGCATGATGGGAGAGCTAACTTACTTTCTTGGTTTACAAGTTAAACAAGTTAGTGGTGGAATTTTCATTAGTCAAACTAAATATATTTATGATCTTTTAAAGAAGTTTGACTTAATGGATTGTTCACCTGCAAAAACTCCCATGGCCACTGCCACTAAGCTTGAATTAAACAAGGTTGAAAAGTCTGTGGATATTACAAGTTATAGAGGCATGGTTGGCTCACTTTTATATTTAACTGCTAGTAGACCTGATATAATGTTTTTTACATGTCTCTGTGCTAGATTTCAAGCTGACCCTAAAGAATCTCACTTAGTGGCTATTAAAAGAATTTTCAGATATCTCAAGGGGACTCCAAATCTAGGAATTTGGTACCCTAGAGAGTCTGGTTTTGATCTAATTGGCTACTCAGATGCAGATTATGCAGGTTGCAAAATAGACAGGAAAAGCACAACAGGCACCTGTCAATTTTTAGGGAACAAGCTTGTATCATGGTTCAGCAAGAAGCAGAATTCTATTTCCACATCAACAGCTGAAGCTGAGTACATTGCTGCTGGTAGTTGCTGTGCACAGATACTATGGATGAGGAATCAACTATTTGACTATGGTTTGACTGTTGACAAAATTCCAATATTCTGTGACAACACAAGTGCCATTGCCATTACTGAAAATCCAGTGCAACACTCAAGAACCAAGCACATTGATATCAAGTACCACTTCATTAGGGAACATGTGATGAAAGGTACAGTGGAACTTCATTTTGTTCCAAGTGAAAAGCAGATTGCAGACATATTTACCAAGCCACTTGATGAATCAACATTCACAAGATTAGTAAGTGAGTTAGGTATGCTTAATTATTCATAATCTATGTCATCTATATAATCTGTCTTGAAGCCTGAAATGAATTTGCTGCAAGAACAAAGCTGGCTTTAATTAAGACTTATCCTATCAACGGATATTCTCTATCCGTTGAAAGCCAAAATTGTTCTATCAACGGATGTTCATTATCCGTTGAAAGACAAATACATTTCTGGTAATTTTATCCTTCAACGGATAAAATGGTGTTGTTCATCAACGGATAACTATTTCCCTTATCCGTTGAAGTGTCACGTCAGTTACTATAAGTGAGTCACAGCCGTTGATTCTTTTACTTAACCGTTGATACAGATATACAGTGTTGTATGTATTTGTATTTAAGGTAGTTTTCAGAATTTCTACAGTTTTATTTATTCTTGAACGGCTGTAATGTACTTAAAAGTATCATTTAATCATTTTATTTACGTTTTAATTCAAGAAAGTATAAAAACCCAATTGAACTCTTATTCTCACTTTACGCTTTCTTGCAATTTTTCTCTCTAAATTCTCAAGTTTTTTCTCTGCAACCTCTACTCACAACAATGGCATCAGTAGTCAAAATTATGTCTCAAACATGATTTGTTTATGAAAAGAATAATTTCATAGCCTTGGTTGAAAAGAATGAATCCCATTATGATTATCACAAGATGATGGACTTCATCAAGAACTGCAAACTAAGCTATGCAATGCTGGAAGCCCCAACCATCTACTGTGAGGTGATTGAGGAGATTTGGACAACTGCAGAGTTCAACTCCACAGATATGACTATTGCCTTCTCTCTCAAAGGTAAGAACTATTGTATTAATTGTGATGATATACAATCTTGCTTTAAGTTGCCTGAGAATAATGCCATGATACCACACACTGATAAAGATGTCTCTGCTATGCTAGATTCCATAGGCTATGCTTTAGATTCTGCTAGTTTAGGTAGTATTAGAAGGAAAGGCCTTAGGAAAGAATGGAGTTTTCTTGGAGATGCCTTTATTAAGGTTTTCTCTGGGAAGATTAGCAATTTTGATGCTATCACTTCATCTCTTGTTAATATGCTCTATATGCTAGTTTCTGATATGTACTTTAATTTTAGCAACTGTGTTATGCTAGAATTAGCTTCCAGATTAGGTAAAAAAGCTAATAGACCACATAACATCTACTATGCTAGATTCTTTATATTATTGGCTAACCATGTTGCTGAAGGTTTAGTTATATCTAATGAGAATAATAAACTCAAATGCTGGGCACAAGAGAAAAGGGTCCTTGCAGACCTTTTGAGAATGAACCTCAACAGCCAGGTGCCATTGGTATACTTGCCAATCATGAATGCACCACAGGTAAGTGAGGTAAATACTTCTATAACTCCTACTATTTCCAACCCCAATGTTTCTTTGCCTTCTAGTGTGGCTATGGAACCTGTGTCTTTGTCCAAACAGGCTCCTACCAAAGCCACCAAATCTAAAGTTTCCAAAGTCAAGTCAAAGAAACCTACCTCTGTTGTTTCTCAAAAGACAACAGTTGTAACAACTACCATAAACCCTGAAGGGAGTGAACAGGGTGTGAGTGGTGAGGGGAGGGGTGAACATCAAAAAGCCCCCCAGGATAAGGTGGAAGAGGTGAGTGGTACCCAAACCAGCCAAGCCACAGTCTCTCAAAAGACTGTGGTGGTTCAAAAGGAGTCCAACACATCCCTAGTTGCATCCTCCCAAAAGGGTGTAACTATTGAAAATAGTCCCCAACCAGGGACACAGAACAAAAGAGGGAGGGACACTGAAGCCACACATTCACCATTTAAAGCCTTTTCAAGGAAGAAGAAGGCCAAGACCCTAGTTTCCACACAAGGGACACACACAGCACAGATACATCCATCTGTATCTGTGCCTTCTCAAATTCAGCTTGATGTGATTCCAGCAAATGTGGAATCACAGCCCCATTATCTCAATATAGAAACACACCATTCATCAAACTCTCCAACACCCTCTCTGGATGTGGATATGATATTCACATCAATTCCTGATTCTTCCTCATTAAAACTCAGGGAGGAGCCCCACTCAAAACCTGGTGATCATCATCTTTTAGATGATTTGTTGGATCATCAGCCAATTATTTCAGATGTAGTTGCAGAATCTGTGTCACCATACTTAAAATCAATCCACACAGATTCAACAATTATGTCACTTTCTATATCTACATCTTTTCCTTCTTCAACGGATATCTCTCATCCGTTGACAAGTGGTTGTTCTTCAATGGATAAGCTTAACAGCAGTTATCCGTTGATACCATCAGTTTCCACTTCAACGGATATTCCCTATCCGTTGATGGTCTCTACACACTTAACAGAAACAATTCCAACTGTAGAGGACATGGCAACTGTACAATCACTTTTAGGTTTGAGGGAAGGGAGTGATCTTTTGAGTGAGAGGCTGGGTTGCTCCCAGGCAAAAGGAGAGGTTGAGAGTCACCATATGCATGCTATTTCTTCCAGCATGGCAAAAGTGAGTGAGAGGAATGCCACCTTAGAAGGTGAGGGTGAGGGTGTGAGGGTGTGTGTGAGCCAGGGGGAGCCCCTGATGCAAGAACAGAGAGAAATTGAGAGAAAGGCAGGTACAGAAGTTATAAGGGTGGATCCAGCCATTGCTAGTGAGTTAGTGAAAGTGGATGATACAGAAAAGGGAAGACAATTTCAGCAACATTACAAAGCCGTCATTGATAACATTTCCTTGGATGCTGACACTTTTACTCACCCTGTTTCAGCCTATCAATTATTGGCTGCACAGGGCAATGTGGAGGCAGAACAGGCACTACACATTGTACACACTTTTAGAATCTCTTCTCTGAGACAAAGCTGCTGTCAACAGGCTGCCTTGTCAAGCTGGTGAGCCATCTGAAGAATTTGGAGTAAATTCTAATGATGATGACTCTAATTCTTTGAATGAGAGCATGAACTTAGGGGGAGTAGCAGGCCCAAGTTCTGTTCCTGATCTTCCTGAATGGGCATGGGCAAAACCATCAACACCAGGAGAGTTTGGTGTCACTTTGGTCAGACAAGTCATGACAATTCAGAAGGCCCTTCAGGAGACTCAAGATGCTGGTACCAAGGCAATTCTTCAAGCTCATCTGGAATCTCTGCATCTCTTGCAGTTGCAGCATTACCAGCAAAATCTAAGTGTGGATGAGCTCAAGCAGGACATTGCTGATCTGAAATCCTACAATGCTGAGAAATTGGATTCAGTTATACCCTATGGTACTATGCAAGATTTGTTGGGGAGACTGAAGAAAGCATCTGATGCTGACAAGAGGATGGCCAGATTGGAAGATAGGGTTCAAATCATTGAAGACTCTATGGTCACCATTCTTCAGAATCAACAAACTCAAATAAATCTACTCATGCAGCTGGCACAAGCACAAGGCTTAACCCCTACCCTTGATGATAACAAAAAGGGGGAGAATAAAGGGGAAGGGGAAGGAGAGCCATCTACAACAGTTCAGATTTCTCAAGTGCTAGTTCCTGTCATCACAACTTCTCCAGCTATTCAAGTCAAAGGAAAGCTAGATGGAATTGATATAATCCATATAGCAGCAGCTGAATTGCAAGTCAAAGAGCAAAGGAAGAAGATTGATGAAAAGATGCAACTAATATTTGGTTCTACAACTTCTCAATCACAATCTGTGAAGCATAGCACAAAAATGGAATCAATTATTATGGAACTCAAGCCAGTAGGGAGGCATAAGGATGGAGAAACTTCTTCCAAAGATCTGCAACCTATGGTTCTCAAGCCCAACAACAGATCCAATAAAGACTCTACAAAGAATCCTCTAAAAGAGGTGAATTTTCCTCTTCCAAAAGCTGATGAGGACAAGCTTTTAGGTAGAAGTATTGCATATCTCAAAGAGACCATGGATGAGGCTGTAAGGAGAAATATGGCTATTATCTTCAGAGAGGGAAAGAGCATATGTGTGATGCAAGGACATCCCAAATTCTCAATAGCCAAGAGGGAAGAAACCAAAAGGTTGAAGGAAGAAGCCAAATAGCTAAAGGCTGACAAAAGAGCACAAGCAAAGCTTGAAAAACAGCTAAAGTCAAGTCAGGCTGAAGAACAGAAAGAAATTGAAGACAAAGGTGAAGATGAAGCTTTGGGGGACATGGTTGGTACTGAGATGGAGGAAAGAAGTAAGGAAGAATGGCAGAAAGGGAAAAGAAAGAAGGTCAATGCAAAGAGAAAGAAGGTAGATAAGACTGAAGAAACCCAATCAATATCCAAACCACTACCCTCTATTCCTGAACCCATTGTACCTGACCCCTTCATGAACATTCATGGTGAAACAATCATTCCCAAGGAGGAACCAATTGATTGGGACACCATCAAATTGCCCACCTTCCTAACCTCTTCTCCACCATCAAAGAAGCAGAAAAGAAGAATCAAATCAACACCCTCCAAAGCCTCAATCAAATTCACACAGAAGCCTAAGCCTAAACCTCAAACCTCTAAAGATGATTATGTTCACATCTGTGACATAAAAGAATTTTCAGACATTGAACTCTATCTGGATGAGCTGGAGGATGTAAGGGGAATAGCTGCCTACAGACAGCTACCAGAAAGACTAGTGTTCAAATACAAAGGAGCTGGGGAAAGAACATGGCCTCTTCACAGAATTCTGAATGAAGGCTACTCTACCTTGATCAGAGTCTACTCAGCCATACAAAGGGATTCTGGCTTTACCAGGACTGCCAAGACTGAGATTCTCAACAAGATTGCCAACATAAGGAAAACTTGGAGGGAGCCCAATGCTTTGCCTAGAACTTTACTCATTCAAGAAAGAGGAATTACAATTCACAAATCACCTCATTGGTTGATGGAGTTCAGAGACAACAAAGGAGTCAGAAGATTTTTCAGAATTGAAGATCAGCTAAAGATTGCCAGCAATGAAACTCTCAAGGATATGCAATCTAAGTTAGATATCAATGAAGAAGATGAAGCTGAATTCTACAGACAACTTCAACTTCAAATAGAGGAGAATGACAGGAGGCTGGGAAAGAAAACCAGGGATCAAAGGAAAAGAAAGTAATTTGCTCAGGCTAAAGGAGCACCCTTGGAAACAATGTAATTCTTCAATTCCATCTCAGCATATACATTTTTGTAGCACTTTTGAATTTCTGCTTTATTACAGTTTATAAATTTGTTAAGTGTTTTGTTATCATCAAGCTAAACCCAAATTTATGCCTACAGTTCTAGTAGACATAAATAGGGGGAGATTGTTAGGAATATGTGTATTAGTTTGATGATAAGTTAAGCAAAACACTTAAGTAGAAATCTAGTATTTGTAGCCTCAACGGATAAGACCATCTTGGCTATCCGTTGAAGGAGTAGCTGTACTTAGCAATAAGTTTAGTATTGTAGCACATTTCACTCTCTGGTTTCAAGCTGTAATTCTTAGATGTTGTTAGGAAATAATCAGTCATGTTGACTACTAATGGATGTACAAATAGGAGGGCTAATTGTAAATATTTCATGCCTTGTAATTTTGTATAAGTGAAGAAGTGTCAACGGATATTGAAGACCTTCAACGGATAAAAAACAAAGCTTCAACGGATGTCTCTAATGCTTCAACGGATAATATCCATCAACGGATAAGTGCTTCAACGGATAAAGACTTTAACTGATAATGCATCAACGGATAAAGCCTCAACGGATAAAGCCTCAACGGATAAGGCAACAACGGATGAAAGCTTCAACGGATGCTTAGTTCATTAACAGTTGATAGTGACAATTCACAAGCTGACAGAGGCACATGGGTTGACAGAGACATACTGGAATGTGGAAGCCTCTAGGAGGAATCAAGAAAATGTAGCATTTCCATTCTGATGCAAACAAGGAAGTATTCAAAGATTTACAGATTATCCTAGATTGCATTGGATAGAGAAATGAAGAAGAAACATGTGAAGAATCTTTTCAATTATATTTTACAGTTTGTCTTCACTTGTAAACTTGGTGATATATAAACCAAGTAGCATCTAGTAATTAGATATGAATTTTCCTGGGCTGTTTAGAAATATCAAAAGAGAAAATCATCTAGTTTGTACTAGGAAGCAGCTGTGATTTAATTCTTTGAATCACACATTTTCTGAAATAACACATCTCTGGTGGAACAACAAATCCACCAGAAAAGTTTTTAAGTTCTTTGTGCTCATTACATTTGTGTTTGAATATATATCTGTCTGCATCAGCTTCAAGCAATTCACACATACTTGATCACTCAAACACCTAGCCTTAGAAACTGCTCAAAACTTGAAAAAGTTTTGAGATTTATATTCAACCCCCCTTCTGTAAATCTCATTGTTAGTCCACTGGGAATAACAAAATAAAAATCATTCATGTTGAAAGTAATCCGTGCATAACAAATTATAATTGGGTGTTGTACCAAACTATCCACTTTTAAGTTTTAAATTTGTCCAAAATATTTAAAAGCGTGAAAATCTATCAAAATAACCATAGAATACGCATATGGGAGGAGCGTATACACATATTCAATATTTAATGTAGAACACATGCGCTACAGATGCGTTTTCATTTTTGATTTTTGTGTATTACTTCTGTCCGAAAAATTGAACAAGCATATGTAGCACGTGTTCTTTATAAAATTCAAAAAAGTTAAATACAGATTCCTTCGTGCGTATATTTGGGAAATATATAGCGCCTTAGATATTTTGGGCTGTTGAACCTCGAATATGAAATATTTTGGTCATTCTTTCACGTCATGTTAATTATAATTAGCCATGTGTCATTTGGAACTAATTTTGGTACACTGTTTTGTGACATGTAGCATCATTCTTCAAAAAATATTTATTAAAACATAAATAATATTAAAATCAATAATATTGAAGTTTTTTAATGTTATTGAATATGTGAGTTTTAAATGTTTGGTGAGTCCATTTTTTTCCAAATTTATAGCAGATTTCATTAATAGCATAAAAAAAACTCAATCGGGACAAACCCCCAATTGATCATGCAACCAGGTTGAGAAACAAATAGATGAACTAAATAATTAGCCTCTTTGTTTCCGGATTGCTTAACTGACTGAATAAAAATATTCTGAAAATTAAAAATGAAGATAATGGTTTCTCGAGCGATCCAGCCTGCATCCCCACTGAAAACAGTAGTTTCACAATTGACGCTCACATTAATTCTACGTGGATAGTACAATATTCAGAGGAATCAGTTGCAAAAACTGAGAGGACCCTCGTGTTATGAACAAAAATATTTTGTAAGAGATGAGCACATGCGATTTTCACTACCTTTCCAAAAGCACCCCAGCTATCTACTTGCCGGACACCAGCTATAAACCTGCCAAAATTGTTGTTGATGCGAGATATCCAGATCTCCCAATACACCGTAAAATCCATTTACACCGTAAAATCCATTTTCAACACATCGCATAAAGCGAGACACATCGCACAAAGCGAGACACATCGCACAAAGCGAGACAATCAAACACATAAATAACAACTCAATTAAACGAAATGAAAAATAACCGAATTTTTGAACAAAATATGATATTTATTGAAAGAAAGTTAAAAACAAATAGAAAAAATGTTGTATAGATGAAGAGAGAAGATGGAGATAGAGATGAAGATGGGTAGAAAGGGTGAAGAAGTAGGTGTGATAAATTAGGGTTAAAGAAAGATGGGGCGGCCGAGAGAGAGAATTAGGGTTTTTTCACATCGACTATGTGTTAATTATACAAATGTAATTCTTAAGTCCATATTTAATGGTTTGTTTGGGACTCTTATCAGATAATTTAATCAGGTTAACTCACGTTTATGTTTAATTTTATACTTTCTACAGTTTGCCATAATTAGTGGTAATTCTGCATAATTTTTGGGTGATTACAATTTTTTATTTTTGACATCAAAGAATAATTTCGTATATGAAATCAAATCCTCATGAAGAGGTACAATACGAGAATGTAAATTTTTTCACAGATGGGAGAATTAACATTCTAGGATTACATATGGTAATTTTATATCATTTTTGGGCAATTATAATGACTTATATTTTGCGATTTTTAAGAGCTAATTAAATGTCATCTTGTTGACTTCTTCGTATTTGTAATTTTTTGTGTTACATATTTATTTATATTTAATTTATTTAAATATATTTATTTATTTAGTTGAATTTTATTTTTAAAATAAATTTCTCTATCGTTTATGAATTTGAATGCTTCACAAAATATAGTTTAAGTACGTTAATTTCCTTAATTTTTAAGCTAAATATTTTAATTTTCCTATATTAATATACGTAGATGGCGATTTAAATTCTAACTAAAGGTACGCCATTTGGTTAGAATTTTTTTGCATACTGTATAACAATTTTGAAAATGATAGATTTATATTTCTTAGTTTTAAGATTTTTTTAATTTAAACATTATTTACTTTTCAGTTAAAATTTTTATTTTTATGTTTTCTAATTTATATGAATTGTCAAAAAAAATTAATCACAGTTAACCGACTGTTTCATGTAAGCGTGAAGTTTAATTTATGAATTTCACTTTTCGAACATTAAAGTTCTAGTATCCAAATATCGGTGACTTGAATATCTTGTTACATGATAAATAATTTTAAATGAAAAATTGTTTTTATGAAATATATTTATGTTCGAGTACGTACATCAGTACATGTATGATCAGGATTCAAGATGTGGGGAGTCCCGTGGGTGACCCCCCTTGATTTTTTTTAAAAAGAAATTTGCATCCATATACATCATATATGATTAGCATAGAATCATAAATTATGGGGTCATATCTGGGCATTCGAGGCTGGAAATCAATTTAAGGGTATGTTTGTGATTTCCGTTAAAAATTGATATGCTGTTAGAAAAAATGTTGCGGAAGAAAGTGCTGTTGTAAAAATCAGATAACTTTTTGTTAATTTTTTTGATATGTATATGTTTTGATGCAAAAAATTAAAAAATAATAATGGTTTTGATAAAGTTTGATGGTGAAATCAGAATCTGTTCCCGCAATAACTGAAAAACGGCTTTTTTCTGAAAGTATGGGGACTTACTTTCTCTAATAGCAACTTTTATGCCAAAAACACTTTTCCGAAAAGTATTGTTGTAGGAAGCTATTGTGCACAAATTCTTTGGATGAAGAATCAGTTACTGGATTATGGGTTAGAATTTTCTAAAATCCCTATTTACTGTGATAATCAAAGTGCTATTGCTATGACAGGTAATCCAGCTCAACACTCAATGACAAAGCACATCAGCATTAGGTACCATTTCATAAGGGAACATGTGATGGAAGGTACAATGGAATTGCATTTTGTTCCAACAGATCAACAACTAGCAGATATCTTCACAAAACCACTATGTGAAGCTACCTTTACAAGACTGGTAAATGAACTTGGAATGGTTTCAGGTTCTTTCTCTAAATCTGCTTAGTTTTTGTTCTCATGCATCAGACTTTATGATCAGTGTTTACAAATTATTTTGCTTATCATATAATATGTGCTAAAATTGAGAATTCATTAAATGCTGATTGTTATCTGATGTGGATCTTTAAACTCTGATAATGTTTTGAATGTTCTGTGACTATTCAATCCAATGAGGATAACTGTGCTAAATGCTGACCTAGTAGTCTTTAACATACTAGAAATCCCATGTTTCAATTAGTTGTTTATGTGGAAACTCATTAACACAAGCAAATTCTGATTTTGAACTTAGTCAAGTTTACTTTGTGTATCTTATTACTAAGTCACAAACTAGATTTTTACTTCTTATCTGTCAGATTCTAACGTCAGTAAATCTTAAGAATGAACTAAATGCTGATAAGCCTCACTTATCAAAAGAAAAGAAAAGAAAAGAAAAGTCAGGTACTCCTTTGAGATCTAGAGTAAATATGTGGAAGGGAAGACCCAAGTGCATTACTGGTATTAAGTAATATGCATTAGAAAAGCAAATAAATTTTCTTGGTGACTTTTCACATTCTATGATTATTGGAGAAATACTATGACAACAACTTAAATTCTGATAAGCAGCCGTGACTCACTTACACTGAGAAGCCACTGTAAAAAGGAATTTCAAAAGATGCATAAAATGAGCACAAACAGTTGAGGTGGACTCTTGCATAAATTTGTTCTATAGTAGACTTTATGATTGATGACAGATTTTAGCAAGCTTT